>NC_062535.1:4585644-4645644 GCF_022655615.1 Tachysurus fulvidraco
TTTTTACACACTGCATCTTAAAGTCCAGCCAAGTGCAAAGAAATAAATCAAAATAAAAATCGAGCTGTGATGTGATGATGTGATACAATACAATGATGTTATTACTAGATCACTACATGACTTGTATATTAAAATAATGCTTTATTGCTTTAAAATGATTTTTTATTGCTTTATTTAGGATGTTACTTACCTTTTATGGAGGTAGCACAAGTATAGTCACTGGTCACTGACATGGATTGGGTGAAATCCTTTGTATGGTAGTCATTTGGTAGATATTTACGGCTTTTATCGTGATGTACCAAGTTTATCAAATTTGAGAAGCAGCACAGAGCACAAGTCACACTTGGTGACTCAGTGGCTCAGAGTTCTTCCTTGCTATGCAAAAGGCCTGGGTTCAGTTCCTGGCCAAGGTAGAACTGGGACCTGAAGGTTGTGCTTAGTTTTTTTTATTCATAAGGTTTATTATTTTCATGTTCTAGCTGTAAAAAGCCTTTTCTAAAATCGTATTGTTACATTTACAGCATTTCTCTGATACCCTTATCCAGAGCAGCTTCCATTTACCTTGTTCATACAGCTGAGCATTTGAGGGCTAAGGGCCTTGTTCAGGGGCACAGGAGTAGCAGCTTGGATGCCCTGGGATTTGAACTCACAACCTTCCAATCAGTAGTTCAATACCTTAAGCACATTGGGACGTGTACTACACACTCCTTATCTGAGATGGGAGGAGGCTTGGTTGAAATCTCTCACTGTCTTGGTTACGCTTTTCATTTTCCTCAGTAAAATCAGAGGTTGTAGGTGTGTGTGTGTGAGTAAGAGTGTGAAACAGACAGATAGGAAGACAGACAGACAGAGAGAGAGATAAAGACAGAAAAAGCTGTTGCTATAATGTTCACAAGAACAGGAAGTAACTCTTGGACAAACTCTCAGTAGTCACTCAAATGCTTACCATAAACTTTTAAAAAGTGTGACATTTCATACTTTCATAAATATGACACTATAAAACTGTTCCTGTGGTGAAAGAAGAATAACACACTCCGAATCATTCCGTTATGCCAAAATAATACCCTTCAGGGGGTAGCGGCACTCAGCTTGTGCGTTGTGCCATATCACCCCCCAACCTCCACCTGCCTGCTTGCATAATTTTCAGCATGTGTTATTCCTTATTTTAAGTGCATACGTTTTATTCATTTATCAACTTTATAACATTAGATTCAAGATTCACGCTTTACAACATTAGATTGCTTGTTTAGAAAAGGTTTAAATATTATTATGAGTATAACGAGTGACAGAATGGGGTAAAGTTAATGTTACCACTCTGAAGCCGATGACCTTCCTATAACAGCATGTCTTCGTGGGTTTTATTTCTCTTACCTATTATCCGTCCATCTTCTGTACCACTTATCCTCTGCAGGGTTGCTGGAAACCTGTTAGATATCCCTGGGGACTTATAGTACAAGGCAGGGAACATCCTAGATGAGATGTCAACCTGTCACAGGGGACAATCAGACACACTTTCACAATATAGAGATGGCAATCCATGTACATCTTTAAACTGGAGTATCCAGAGGTGAACACTTGAAGCACAGGAAAAAGATGCAAATTCCATGCATCCAGGTTGAGTGGAGACAGGAATCGAATCCCTCGTTCTTCAGTGTGTGATGCCAGCAAACCTAAACTTACTCTCGCTCTTACAAGGGAATAGAATGAGAAAACTCCACCAACTTTTAATCCATTTATATCAAGCCTCCATTGTACGGTACAAGTCCCTGTTAATGAACGCAGTAATATAAACCGGCGACCTGCGGCTATGCGATAGTCAAGCTGCTGTTTTGAAAGCACTTTTTGATGGGTCAGAACCAGTCTTTGTTGACTTGCACAGTAAAAGTAACTGAATTACAATATACCCCATTCATCTGTGTGCACCACACACAGTTAATTAATGGTCTGTGTTTTTCTTCATTAGTAGCTTTAGAAACTCATCTTCTCTTTCCAAGCTTCCTTGTTCCGTCTTCGCTTCTCGGCTTAATGATGAGGAGGTGGAAATCCCCAAGAGGGAGATGAGGTCACTATCATATCCTGGGTGGACGAATAATGAGGAAAGAAGGACTTAATTTTTCAGCTGTGTAAGACAGGAGTCTCGAGTTCCCTCCTTCAGCTCTTCAGCTTCCACGTTTGATCAAAGAAAAGTCAAAGCTCTTCTCAGCTTCTTATTTATAATTAGCTTCTTACTACCTGATACTAAAATCTCCCAGAAGTGGTTTTTTTATGAGCTCTCAGGGGATGAGTCAAATTTCTCATTTCAGAAGGAAACATGAAGCACTACATGATGATTTAATGCATCAGATGGAAAAGAAAAACTTTTATAAACACTATTATCTGAATTGTTTTATGATAAGTTAATTCATGTATATTTCATTCAGCTTGCTAACTAACCATCAAACTTAGCTTGTTCTTATTTTGGAAATAAACAATCAGATCTTGAACTAGCTTGTCTCCTGATTTTGATTTGTCAAAAAGTAAATGAAGCCTGGTTAATTTGATGAGAATGTAAGTTGTTAGCAATGGGTAGTGAGCTAGCATGGACATACAACTGTGTCAGAAGCAAAGCAATGACTACCAAACACGTATAAAACTTATTCAGCTGGCTGACATGCTAGCAAAACATGCAGGATAAAAAAGTTATAAATACTTGAAAAAGGTTAAGGAACAACTACATATCCTTTAACACAAGTACTAGCAAATTAGTACAAAACTACAAGCAAAATTAGCTTGATATGAAAAGGAAACTGAACATTGACTGGCTAACTAGCATTATGGCTAGCTTTCTAATCAATACAATAGATGTAGCTAGCATGTTTGTATTTAATTTTAACAATAGTGAAAAAAAAAAACAGCATCAGAAATTGACTAGCCAACACAATACTTTAAAAAGGAAACTTATTAGCAAAGCTAGCTAACTTACCGCTGTAATAATCACCGCTGTTTAAAAATAAGCTGTGCCTTGTTATCAAGTCAGCATGCTAACTGAAATTAGCTATCAAGTTGCTAGTACAATTGAATTCAAAGTCCAAACTTCTCATCCTCTCTGGAGGATGATCCATACTGATACTACTATAACTAACTACTACTACTACTTTGTGTGTATGTGTGTGTGTGTGTGTGTGTGTGTGTGTGTGTGTGTGTGTGTGTGTGTGTGTTCCTTCCATCAGATTGCTGATGCCCAGTGTTTAGTTTATAAGAAAACTCTTACCTCTACCATTAAAACAGCATCAACTTCCTCGTACTCTTAGCATGCATTGAATATAAATATAATGCCTTTGTGTTTCTGTATTATATATTATATTATTTCTATATAAAATGTTGATGCAATATAAAACAAAGTATAAAATACACTGTAAAATTACCTTACAGAAAATACAGAAGTGTTCCATAAACAGTAAGACTATAAAAGTAAGCATGGTAATTTTTCAGGGCTCCTCGATGGTGATTGGCCCCATATACAGTAGGGGATGGGCTCCTTTCACGACATGGGCTTCTTATGTACACCTCCTGGTCATCATTTCCTCCTTGCGCTCACTGTGTCACTGTTCTCATAAATGGAAGGCGAAAACCTTTATTTTAATAGCAGTGTTTAGGTTTTGCATGACAAGAAAACTTCACTCCACACAGTAGTTTGCACCAACAGTATTTAATCTTCCTGTAACAGTTTAATCATCCTCAATATTTAGCTGTATAGATCACAGCTTCACAGGTAATCACTTCAGACACTTACATCACTGCTAACCTTTTCCCTTTTCCCTTTTCCCCACAAATCACAGGTTAAAATCATAATGTGTCCATCTGTGTTTTCCCCAAACTATGAACACAACATTGATTGATTGATTGTACACAGCCACACTAGTTCCAGCTAGTGACTAATGTTAGCTCAACTAGCTGCTTTTCCTCACAGACGCTCTCTATTTCAGCTCCAACAACAACTTGACGCTGAAGAATCCCAGAAATATCTTCCAAACACGAACAATTAGAAAACGTCGCTGTTTTTATTTCCTTCTGTAAGTTTATGCATAAAGAATGAGTAATAAATATTTTCTTCGATTTTCACCCCCGGCTTGTGTTTTTAAAACCGATCAAACATCACGATCAGGTCAAAAAAACAGACTTTAAACACTTCTAAAATGTTTTACTAGCGGCTGTTGAAATGTTTACGATGTTTAGATTTCTGTTCATTTTAGCACATTTTCTTCCCTATTTGCTGTTCGGCAGGTATTAAACCACACAGATCCAAACAAATAAAACCATACAAACAAATAAAATTATCAAATAAATATTAAGCTATTCATGTTAGTATAAGTGTTTTAACTCCTTCTAACATTTTCCAGAGTCTATTGACTCTGTCTATTGTCTATTGAAACTATTAAAAAAAAAAAATCTGAAGCCCGAAAAACTATCCGTTAGCTACATTAGCTATGCTAACTAGCTACCTGGCTAATTTACACTAATACTCCTCCTCGGCTTGGTTTCAGTAAACGTTTAGTAAAATGTGTTAATTGTACCAGATACTTGGCTTAAAGCTCCTCCTCGGAGTAACTAACTGAATATAGACAAGTTTATGCCAGTTAGCTTTAGCATAATTAGCATGTATGCTAAACAGTTAGCCAAATGTTACAGAAAACACCTAACTATATAAAACGATATTCCTGATTGCGTCCCCGGTTTAGTTAAAAAGGAGAAATTTAAATAAGATACCATTCTCCAGGTCGTAAAGTCCGCTCCATCCGGGCTTGGGATCCAGGGCATCGAGCAGCTTCGGGTTTTCTTTCAACAAGAACATCATCGATGGTGGTGCGGAGACGCTGTAGGAATAAAACTGAAGCAGGGATGTAGCGGAAAAAATCTAACAGGTGTCGCAGTAACTGTAGCAGAGAATCAGATCTTGCGACCTTCACAACCGGAGAAGTTTTGTTTTTAAATTGAAACTTTTCAAACTTTTAAACACAAACATTACAAAGCCGGTTTGAAGTGTCCATTTAAAAACAAATAATAAATATTAAATGGTGCTAATAATAAATGACAAATATAATGCATCTGTTTCTGTATTTATTTATTAATTTATAATATGTTTGAAGAAAGTAAAAACTTAGTTTGAATTATTTTTATTGAGGTGTTTGAGTTAAATCAAGTAAATTGTTTTTAATAAGTCGAAGTAACACGTGTTTTGATTATTGTGAGACCCTGAAGAGTTTTGACCAGAATTAAAGAGACAGGACACATGATTGATACTCAAAAGTTTTTTTCTTTTCCTTTCCTTTTCAGTGATTTGATCTCATTAGACCTACATCCACATCTACAATTAATGCCACTGTAGCAAGTTGGATTTTAATTGTTGTTTATTTGCAGAAAATACTTTTATTGTATTGTCATCCCAAGGCATCCAGACATTGTACCAGCTCCGATCGTCTTCCGTGCGATGAGGATTTTGGACCTCCACTGAGATGAGGCCGTCTCTGTGAGAATCCTGAGACATCTACAGATCTACCAGCTCCAGTCGGACTCTGTGATACTAAAGAGGAGATCTGAACTCCATGTGATCCTTACACCAGTACAACATTTGCTTGACTGTATATTTATAATCACACCCTCCAGTGTCACCCATATGAGGATGAGGTTCCGCTTTGAGTCTGGTTCTTCTCAAGGTTTCTTCCTTTACCTTCTAAGGGAGTTTTTCCTTGCCACTGCTGCCTGAGTCACCTTAGACTTGCTCATAGGGGATAAATACATACACATTGTGAACTATATACATCTAATATTAATCTTGATTTTTTTATTATATTAATTCAAATGAGACAATGTCTATTGTAAAAAGCGCTATACAAATAAACTTGAATTGAATTGAATTGTATTGTCAGTTTCACTATTTGACAGTAAACTAGATCCAGAAAGTATTCACAGCGGAACTTCCTTGGACTTCACGGCTTGGTTTGTGCTCTGACATGCAGTGTTATCTGTAAGACCTTATATAGACAGGTGTGTGCCTTTCCATATCATGTCCAATCAACAGAATTTACCACAGCTGGACTCCAGTCAAGTTGTAAAACATCCCAAGGATGATCAGAGGAAACAGGATGCATCCGAGCTCAATTTTGAGTGTCATGGCAAAGGCTGTAAATAATTATGTACATGGAATTTTTCCCTTTTTTTTTTAAATAAATCTGCAAAGATTGCAAACATTTACATTTACAGCATTTGGCAGACAACCTTATTAAGAGCGATGTTCAAAAGTGCTTTGAAGTCTTTATCATTGAATAAATTCATTCTGGTTCAAGAGGTTACAGATGTAAGACTATGAGCCTAACAACTTTTTTTTCTTACAATACACACATACAACAAACAGGGGAGTTCAAAAGTGCTAGTGCAAGTATTTCATGAAGAAGTAGATCTTCAACTGTCTTCTGAAGGTAGCCAGTGACTCAGCAGTCCGGACCCCTCGGGGAAGTTTATTCCACCACCCAGAACATAAAAGTGTCTTGTTGTATACTTACCGCTTAGCCTGAGAGATTGTGGGACCAGTCGAGCAGTGCTGGTAGCTCTGAGGGTGCGAGGTACAGTGTGAGGAGTGATGAGGGCTTTGTAGGCAAGCATCAGTGTTACTGTAGGAGTGTTACTTACTGTAGGCAGGTTAAAAACAAGTCAGTAGTCTAGCCTTGAGTGCAGTAGTCTAGCCTTGAGATGACAAGAGACTGAACAAGCTCTGAAATAAAGCAACATACAACTGAAGTAAGACAAACCTGAGCCGTGGGTTAAGGGTCTTGCTCAAGAACCCAATCATGGCATCATGGCTTGCACATGTGGCACCCACAAAAGTTTGTGTATTGTGTTCTGTGTTCCTTTTTCTTAATTACTCTGGCAGTGATTTCCATATTTATTTAATTTTATCAAATTTGTTGTGATTGTTTAACAAAAATTAGATTGTGTATTGTAAAATTCTATTAACGTCTTGAGTAAAAAGTAGAATCTTGGCATGGACTCCACAAGTGCTAATCCATTTTAGATCAAATCCATCAGATTGTCATCAGAACATTTAGTTTCAGTAAAAAAGAGTAGACATGTAGAATACTTCATTTACCTTTATGGCATTTTGTTTTGTTTTTTAGATACAACTGAGCAATTGAGGGTAAAGGGCCTTGCTCAAGGGCAGTAAGTCCCCAGCAGTGGCAGCTTGGGGGACCTTTGATTTGAACTCACAACCATCCGAGCATTAGTCCAACACCCTACAGGTTGTGATATTCTCACATCCCTGTACCTGTTCTCATTCACAATGTAATATATTTGCTTCAAAGTTCAAAAGGAAATAGACCATCTGAATTTCTGAATCTCAATGGAAGGAAGGTCAGCACCTCCAAGATAGGACTCGGGGACAGAGGCACAGAGTGCTCTTTATTTGTTTTAGTGGTAAGGTGAGGGTGAAGGCAGTGCTGTAGCGGCTTGCTGGAGGTGCTGGAGTGCGGCAGTGCCGTGGAGCTGTAATGGCGCGTCAACCCAGAAGCGGCAGTCCGCTGGCATAACGGAGAGGTCCGCTGTCTCTTCAAGCCGGCATATCTGGGGAAACAGAGGGATGCGAAATCCACCATTAGTCACCCGAACGTATTCAAAAGCTTACCTCTCCTAGCGCTGAGCCTTCTCTAGTTCGCCTACTCCTGGAGGGTGAAGAGTATGAAGCTGTTTTGGCACGCCAAAACAGCTTCATACTCTTCACCCTCCAGGGGTGAGAGCACTTTTGCACAGGGTGGAGAGTACGTTTAGGTGTCTGTGCTAAGGTGACAATATGTTTTTACACACAGTCTGTTCAACCGTGTAATGTTTAATAACATTATTGTAAATTAGTGATTTAATTTTAGTAGATGTGTTTGTCCTGTTGTTAACTGCTGTTGAAATGAATCTAACATGAACTTTTATACTTTGCAGGTTAGAAGAAAAAAATACATGAACATGGAAGCGTGGAAATGTACAGTAAGTACTGATTATTTGATTGTGACAAGAGGGAACAGCTTTTAACACATTACAGGGTTAAACATGGGAGTTACACAAGAAGCCAGACTTTTCCTTGTCTGCAACAAGAGTGCTTAATGGCACTTTTGAGACTTTCAGTAGCCTTAAAGGACATTTATCCGATTTGCACACAGCAACTCTGCAACAACAATCTGTGAGACAGTTTCAAGTTAAATTTTGCTGCCGGCTTTGTGATTTTATTTAACCATCTCGGGACACTGTATACTTATGTATTTATGTACTGTCTTAGCTTTACCAAGAGAGGTTTTACAGGGAAGATTTTCATTGATCCTCTTCAACAAACCAAGGTTTTGGAAATTTAAGTTCATGTCAATATCGTTTTGAAGTTGCGTCAGGACGGGAGCACGGTGGCTTAGTGGTTAGCACCTCCAGGGTTGGGGTTTTGATTCCCTCCTCCACCTTGTGTGTGTGGAGTTTGCATGTTCTCCCCGTGCCTCTGGGGTTTCCTCCGGGTACTCCGGTTTCCTCCCCTGGTCCAAAGACATGCATGGTAGGTTGATTGGCATCTCTGGAAAATTGTCCGTAGTGTGTGTGTGTGTGTGAGTGAATGAGAGTGTGTGTGTGCCCTGCGATGGGTTGGCACTCCGTCCAGGGTGTATCCTGCCTCGATGCCCGATGACGCCTGAGATAGGCACAGGCTCCCCGTGACCCGAGAAGTTTGGATAAGCGGTAGAAAATGAATGAGTAAGTTGCGTCAGGACCGATGAGCAAAACAGAGAACAATGATTGATAGAATATTTCTTCATTTCATGGTAACAACAGAAACAGCATTGCCACCACTGCATTTCAGACCTCAGACCTTGTTGACATGAGATGTGCTGCTATAAGTGGGCTTCCAGTAATACTTGGTGATTCATACCAACATGTTCCAGTAGGAATCCTAAGTGAAGAAAGTGAAGATGTGGTGCAGCATCATCCCCCGTCCTTCCATCTCCATCTATCCGCTGTAGGTATCTTCTTGGAGAGACATGTTGCGATGGGCAATTTGGAGAACCTGCCTCAGGTGTCTCATGTGTCTGGTGTTTGGGTTGACTTATGCCCTGTGTAATGATGAGTCGTAAGACTGAGGATCCATTTGCAGCTTTAATATATAATCTCGGAAACAACAGGCAGAGTTCAGTACCGGTAAACACGACAGTGTAGGTAAGGCAAAAACGTAGTCAGAACAACAGGCAAAAGGTCAGGGCAGGCAGAAATCAGTCGTGAGGCAAAATACAGAAACAGATCAAAAACCAGAAACAGGAACAATCAGACAACGCTCAGAATGATAGCCGTAGCAAATCAAGACTTCGCAATGGGGTCAAGTTCGTTTGCTTATTTAAGTGCACCAGCTGATAGAGAACAGCTGGTGCACTGATTAGGCTGAGCGGGGTGTAGTGGGAAGTGTAGTCCGGGAGCGCTTAATACTCCGGAGACGATTCTCTCCGTTGTGGGTGCGGAGGTGAGGCAGGTGTGCTGATCATGACACCCTGCATCTTGACTATCCCAAGTGTGTGACAAAGATATTTTATCTTATTCAGAATGTGATGTTATGTTTGGATAAGAATGAGCTGAAAGTTTTAACACTGTCAAATCAGCTTGCCATATAAGACAAGAAAACATACATGTCTCACTTTTATGTACACTGTGCATGTTAAGAGTCTGGCAAATGTTTATGCATTGTATTATAACAATTTAAGTGAACCTATTGTGCAACGTTCATGGAGTATATGGTATATATACTGGGCTTATTTAAAGTTTTTCAGATATGCAACGTAGGAGTAAAGTTGGTAAGACATGTTTTGTTTTGGTTACTCTTTCATAAGGTGAATTAAAATTAAATTAAATGTAAATTTAAATAAATCCTGTACTTTTTCCTGTGCATTTTTGTTAATCAGTGTGTAGTGTAGAGTAAACTTTACAGCAAATATCTGACTAGTTTAGCATTTTGAGTTACTTAACTGATTCATTTTAGTAATTGTAAAACATTGTGTTAATGCGAATAACTAACTTTTCAAAACAATTATTCCTAAATGTTAAGTACATTGACGATAAAATGTCGTTTGTTTAACAAGACAATTTTTTTTTTTAGGGCAATGAGTTTCCATAAATTTTAGGCTGAATCAACCTGTATGGGCTGAGAGGGTAGTTCACATTTTAAAGACTCTCACATCAATTTATGCATTATACAAAATCTCAAATCCCAGTACAGACACAATCAGAATAAAAGATAACGTGTTACCAAGAGAGTGTGTGTGTATGTGTGTGTGTGTGTGTGCCCTGTGATGGGTTGGCACTCCGTCCAGGGTGTATCCTGCCTTGATGCCCGATGACGCCTGGGATAGGCACAGAGAGCAGCTTGGATAAAGCGGTAGAAAAGGAACGAATGAGTGAATGTGTTACCAAAAGATATTATGTATTGCTCTTGTTATAAAATGTTAGCTATATTTTTCAGTTCTATTTTTCACTATATTATTCACATTAACTAAGGCTACTCACGAATTACGTCATTATTTTCGGAACCTTCAACTGTCGTTCTCTATATTTTTTAAGTACAGCATCTGTATGTGGTCCTTTAAATGACTCATTGTGGTGGCTGAGTAAAAAAGATTGTAAATCCTTCATGAACAGAATAACGAGCATTAGCATGTGTTTCACATACATAGAAACACACTCACACACACTGACGGGAGGGAAATCCACCTTTCTCACGCCATTTATTTTCTTATTACTGCCTCGGATCTCACCACACACTTCTTAGCGCTTGTTCTTTAAGGCATGCAGGTTTATTTACTTCATTATCTCCTCTGCACTCACGGTGGAGGATGTAATGAAGCGTGTGTTAGCACAAAACCGTAATCTGCTTTAGCAGAAGCTAAACTGCCTCTTTAACGATCTTTAATGATCACAGGCTTGCCTTGATTGTGTCCTGAGGAGATTTCACTTCTGTTTAACGTGCACAAGACAAAAATAAAGTATAAAATTAGCACAAGGAAATTGCAGGATAAACAAGAGCAAGCAAGGGATAAAGCTAAGGATGTTTCTGGAAGGTCCATTCTGATGTTTAGCGAAGTGTTTGGGTTTAAAGACAAACTGTGTATCCGCACCAGACTCTGATAAAATCTTCAGATAAAAACAACCCGATTAATGTTTGCATTTGGATAAACAGCTTCTCTCGCAACCTTAGTGCTGATTTAAAAAGTAAACTGCCAGAGGAATTAAGCAATGCTGTGAGAACTCGGATGATAACTAGGCAGCTAGAAATTGTTTTGGAAAAAAAGTAATTGTCTTATAAGTAGTACTTCGGTGTTATATCATAGTGTGAAGGTGTTAGCAGTGCTTTCTTGAAGTGTGTTAAGTGAGACCTGTGGGACTGGTGATGAAGAGTGGAGCAGCTGCTGATCCTGATTGCTTGTACAGCTGGTTAGTTCTTTTGTCCTTGTCTTTCACATTTTGCTCCCAACATTTATAAACACTAAAAAAAAATACTTGCCACTTTTGACTAGTAAGACATCTACAGTATCTTACTGCAGACATTAAAGGTCTTGTTGAGCCCCCGTGATAGAGATCCGAAGCATCTGAAGGCTGGACTTCCAGTAGTCCACCTTCTCTTTTGATCTTAGAAATATTCAGCTGCTGACGGTTCCTTCTGCTACCAATCAGAAGTAACCAATCAGACATTGTCTACTCTGGTGCCCTAGGATGGCTCACCCAAAGATAGTCCTTTACCCTGACAAATAGTGTTCTGCTGGTCTGAGATAATCCATAATCCAGGACATCACTCGGGGATCCACTTTCATCTGTATCAGCAGGAGGTGCCAGATGGTGTTAAGTGCTGGAGAAGCCAAATGCATAATCCTCACAGCACCCCTGGGCTTATCCTAGGGAGAGCATACCCTCTACTCTTAGCTGCTCCATGTAGTTAAATTGCAGGAGGTCCAGCGTGTTGTAGACCTCTGATCTGGTGAGATGGATGACCTGTAGTACAAACCTGCAGTTTTTCATCAGTTTGACATTTCTCAGCTTCCTCCTGACCTGCCCTGTGGTGATGGTGGGGAAAATTTTAGGACTTTAGAGAATAAAATCTTCAAATACAAAATTTTAAGTCAGTGAATTTAAAGGGTGGGGCAAGATTGGTAAGAGCAGTGGAAGAAGGTGGACTGGTAACGAGTACGTCGAAATTCTTGTAAAATAAATTAATTAAATAGTTTCTTTGTACAATTACTTTTTCAGGGTAATTGTTTCTTTTTTTTCATACCATTCCACACTTTTATCAGTTTGTTCTGTTTCTTTTCTAATTTTTTATTTTTTTTGTCAATGCCACTTTCACTTCTCTCTTCCGCATCCTCAGCTTTTCCTGATATGCTTCGGTCATTGTCACCATCATCCAAATGTGATTCCTGCAAAATTTTACAGTTCTTAATAAAGTTTGTGGCTAATCATAATTCCGACATAATTCACTAGCAGCTTGGCCTTTGTGGAGACAACTTTTCAAGTACTTCTTATCACTTTATTACTGTTGTGTCCATGGATATACTGATCACATAAAACACACAGAGAAACACGCACGTGTTACAGCACATCACCGTGTCCGAACTGCACCACTCTCTCTCTCATTCATTTTCTACCGCTTATCCGAACTACCTCGGGTCACGGGGAGCCTGTGCCTATCTCAGGCGTCATCAGGCATCGAGACAGGATACACCCTGGACGGAGTGCCAACCCATCACAGGGCACACACACTCTCATTCACTCACACACACACACTCTCACACACTCACACACTACGGACAATTTTCCAGAGATGCCAATCAACCTACCATGCATGTCTTTGGACCAGGGGAGGAAACCGGAGTACCCGGAGGAAACCCCCGAGGCACGGGGAGAACATGCAAACTCCACACACACAAGGCGGAGGTGGGAATCGAACCCCCAACCCTGGAGGTGTGAGGAGAACGTGCAAGTTTTAAACAATTAGATAGCCAAAAAGCAAGGAAATGTTTTTACCCCTAAAATACTTCGACAGCTTGTGAGCTAGCAAAGAAACTAGAGGTGCAGTTATGAATGAGAAACTTAAATTAAACAACGTCTGGCTAATTAGCATTATGGCTTGGAGGTTCCAATTAGCTCAGAAAAGTAGCAAACCTACAATTTAAAGTAGTCTGTGTCTGAATTCAAGCAATGCCTTGCAAACTATCATGAATAAACTAACTAGGTATCTTACTTTTTTCTGAAAAATAAACTTTAAATTCACCAATGATTATCAAACTGACAAGAGAATTAGCTGGAATATTTTAGAAGTGTAGCATGTCCTATCAGCTGTGGCTAGTTAGCGTGACATTTAACAAATGTTTTAACTACCCAGGCATTGTTCAATTCTTAGCTCGACAGAGTAACAAAATGGAGTTATATAATTCTGCTAGTTGACCATGAAGAAACTCTTGCTACAGTAATACTCAAATTGCTTGTTACCCAATTACAAAAGCAAACCATCAGGAATTTATCTATCGACTTCACTTGACCCTTACGACCAACTCAATAAAGGCCATGGCGTTGTTAGACATCTGACTAACGGTTATTAATGTTGGAGACCAGAAGCGAAATACATTAAGATGAAGGTGAAGGAGTGCACAGAGGGAGTAGACGACAGCGCAGGATTGGAACACCGCCGACATCTTCTTGTTGACGTTCCACCTTGTTAAACTAAATTATTAATAAGGTAAATTAGTAAAGAAAAGAAACCGAGGAGGTGTTCTTCTTGTTTGAACGGTGTGTTGGATTCAGTGACAGAGTTTAAAGTTTAATGTTGGATCATGAAATATTTAAATGTAGCAGCTTCAGCATTGTGTGTTGATGTACCGCATGACTGAAGAATCACTAAGCAAAACAATTCAACTTGACTCCCGGGAATAATAATCATAGACGGTATGGTACTGGGTACTCATGCTAGTTTCTCTGAGCTAGCTATTTTACAAGATAGCTAACTTTAGTGCTAACGAATCCAAATCTTTTGGAATTGCAGGTATAAACGTGAACAGATTATTCTTATTCACTTCCATGTACTGACTTGTATTTTTCATTTGCTTTTAAACAAGTGATAGTTTTGGCAGCTTTGTCAAGTTGGTACAGACTGAATATCATTGGATTATAAGGATCGATAGCATACACCTGTTTCTTTGAGTCTGAATGAAAGTGGTAGACCTACTGATTCTGAGCAATCTGGTACAGTACTTCTGGTTTGAGCAAATCAGTGAATAAATCTTCTCAGTGAACAGATTTAAAACATTCAAGTCACTAGGATCAACCAACACTAGTAAGAGGAAAAGCCTCCGTTTTTGATCTGGTGGAACAACATGGGGGTTTA
The DNA here is from genome assembly GCF_022655615.1 of Tachysurus fulvidraco. Classification (NCBI taxonomy): domain Eukaryota; kingdom Metazoa; phylum Chordata; class Actinopteri; order Siluriformes; family Bagridae; genus Tachysurus; species Tachysurus fulvidraco. The sequence continues at coordinate 4,600,055 of NC_062535.1, forward strand.
ATAGCTTAGTGGTCAGGATGTTTGCCTCACATCTCCAGGGTTGCTTCAGGGATTTCCTCCAGGTAATTCCTCCCTCAGCCCCTCACTTTGTCCTTTAGTTCCCCTGGGATAGACTCAAGGTTCCTCACAACCCTGCATAGGATAAGTGGTATAGAAAATGGATGGCTGAGTGGAAGTTAATAAACACCTTTTTGCCCCTTGTGGTCAAAACTGGTATAACAATTACCGATCTTTTTTTCAGAATGGTAAGAGAAGGGGGAGTAAATTTGTCCTTTGAAAATTAACAAAGTAATTTTAACTCCATAGTATTTTGATTTTTCTTGTTCTGTTGATTTCTGCTTTTTCCAAATTAATTTTTTTCTTCAAGTGGTTGGTATATATATATATATATATATATATATATATATATATATATATATATATATATATATATATATATATATATATATAGGAAATTGGAAAAATTGCAATTACAACATTGTAAAAAAAAATTGTAAAAGCATATCCCTTTACATAAAACTAATAGAATTTTTTTTCATTAAAAAACAAAGAATTAAAGTTTTTATTTATCTTTTTGTTGTTGTTGTTTTTTTTTAATTAGAGACTTGTCTTTATCTGTCAATCTTTTCATGCACACACATAAGCTTATTTAGTTAGTTAGTGTTGGACTTTGCACAAACAGTACAAAATTACATCACTGTGTTTTTTATGTATAAATTAAAATCTTTTTTTATTTCTTATTAAACAAATGTGAATTTGATTTTAAGTTGCATGAGCATCTGTTACATTCTATTTATATACTTCCACCTTGTTCATCTAAAACTCACAAACCGACCCACTTATACCTGTGTGTGTGTGTGTGTGTGTGTGTGTGTGTGTGTAATTGAATTTGCATGACTGGATGACCAGTCGCATTGCCATACACCTGCATCTCTCTCTCTCTCTCTCTCTCTCTCTCTCTCTCTCTCTCTCTCTCTCTCTCTCTCTCTCTCTCTCTTTCTCTCTCTCTCTCTCTCACACACACACACACACACACACACACACACACACACACACACACACACACACACACACACACACCTGCTCCAGTGTACACACAAATAGATTGTACAGACAATAAGAAGAGGACAATATCTTGGGATGCAGAATGTCCACTTCTTTTTCACTAGTCTTTTTTTTTTTTTTTGAATTTTCATTTTAATTTTTTTAGTCTGTGTTTTCATTTTATAATTTTCTATTAGAATTTTCTATGATTATTATTATTATTATTATTATTATTATTATTATTATTATTATTATTATTATTAGTAGTAGTAGTAGTAGTAGTAGTAGTAGTAGTAGTTATTTTTTAAAGAAATCTTGTGACTTTTAGCCTTTTGATTTTTATTTTTCTTTCTTTCTTTCTTTCTTTCTTTCTTTCTTTCTTTCTTTCTTTCTTTCTTTCTTTTTTAAACAGAACACAGGTGTGTGACTGAGAAGTGTGTGTTGTGGGCCATATAGTCCATGGTGTCCATGTTTGCAGTCCATGGTGTCCATGTTTGCAGTCCATGGTGTCCATGTTTGCAGTCCATGGTGTCCATGTTTGCAGTCCATGGTGTCCATGTTTGCAGTCCATGGTGTCCATGTTTGCAGTCCATGGTGTCCATGTTTGCAGTCCATGGTGTCCATGTTTGCAGGCCACGGTGTCTGCTAGTAATTGAAGTCTATGACTGAAGAAGATGTGACCAACAGAAACAGGATTAGGATTCTGAAAAATATCCCACTGAATTTCAATACAGATCTAAATAGGAACACAAGTGGACCTTATAGAAATGTCTCCAAAATATAATAGAAATTTTGTTGTACTTGAATCCAAGGGACATTTGGACAGTGCAGTGGGCAGTGGCAGCTGAAGGGGTTAAAGCTCTGGGTTGTTCTTCTGGGGGATAGGTGTTCAAGGGCCACTGTTGGGCCCCTTTAACAAGGCCCTTAAGCCATTCTGCTCCAGGGGTGCTGTATCATGGCTGAACCTGTACTCTGACCCCTAACCTCCAAAGCTGGGATATACAAAGGAAGAATTTCCTTAGGCTGTAATATATATGTGACAAAATAAAGTCTTCTTCTATTTCTGCTAGAAACATAAATGACAAATTATCAGATGCTCAAAATGGGGATTTCTTTCAGGATTATAAAACTCCCGAAGCTGTAATTTCCAAGAATAGGGAGACATTATTTCTTATTGGTACTCTCCTTGCATAAAAAAATGCAAGGACAGTACCAATAAGCTTAAAAAAAATCAAATACACAGAAATGCGAATAGAATTTTTATTCCTTATTCACGGCTTCAGAAACTCGAGTGTAGTTTTCTCTCCATGGATCTATAAAAAAAGTGCGGAGCCATACTGAACCTGGAACAAAGCGTAGATTTGTACGTACACACACACACACACACACACACACACACACACACACACACATACACACACACAGGATGACATTACTACCAACATAGCCTCAAACAATGTAAGTTGAGATGTTATTACACGTGGCTTACACTGTAGGCTACAATCTAGTGAGTGTGAGAGTCAACATTTATCGTCGCACAGCACACAGTCTATCAGCTTGTTTTTCATTTTGTTATTCAGCTGTGTCATGTTTCAGCAAACTATTGGAAATGATTAACATTGATATGTAATATGCACAGATTTCGGACGTACAAACGTGATCTATTCTGTGATTATTAAAACAATCTTGGTGGCTGGGAATTATTTAAAAACGAGTGCAATCTGGCAACCTTGTAATTAACTGTCCAGTCTGTCCTGCTGCTCCTCGACTTAAAGGTGAGTATGGGGCAGTGTGATTACTGTCCCAGTGGGCCGTTTTTTAGTGCATGTTGACATTTTCAACAACTAGGTGCATTAGTAAATAATAAAGTAAATGATTGCATGGTGCAGTGTGACAGCTATATGACCAGAAAAAAAGACAAAAGATCAGGTAAGATGGACAGAAGGGAGGAGGGGCTTCCATGTGTCATGTGTCAGTGAATACATCAATCGTAATTGGATTTGGGTCGTGTCTCAATCAGTTCACTAGTCAGGGCACTAATCGTAGGGTCGGACATTTTGAGGGCTGTCTCCAGTTTTAGTCCACCTTCCTTAAAGATTCCCACACTGCACTGCCAAAGCCAGGGAGAATCAATGCTCATGAATTAGTTTTTCTTTATGTTTACTGTGGCTCGAGATGTCTGCATGTGGAACTGAAGCAATTCATTACAACCAACATCATTATGCAGTCGTATAAATATGAGACTGAGAATCAATATACTTGCCAACCAATTTCACCAGCAATTAGCTGGACTTGCGCTAAATAACATTTTATCGGCAAGTTTCTCGTCACATAAGCGGACAAAACTCAACCAATCGGCATTCGGCATTTAAGCAGCTACGCATGATTATCTGTCAGACAAGAGATCCACGCTTCACCCTAATCCCACTCTTACTACGTTTGTCAATGTGAGTAAAAAATAGCTTAAAGTTTTCAAGCCAAAAGCTGTTTTGAACATTTGTTTGTTTGTGTGTGTGTGTGTTTTATTTCTAACTGACAATATTTTCCTTTCTTTTTCTCGGAATTTTTACTTAACCGAGTAACCAGGTACCACCAGTTACCACGGCAACCACAATCTGGATCAGTAACAGCACTTCTTCTTGGACTTGAGTGCAAAATAAAATGTCAGTACACAAGGTTGTTCGATGAAACGAGTACAGTGAAGAAAAAAAACAAAACAAAACAAAAAAAAGGAATAAAAATGTGTGGCTCTGATTATTTGAACAGTGCCAAAATATTGATGTACACAGTGTAGATTTTTTTAGATTTACATTTAGATTAGATTAGATTTATTTAGAAAAATCTAAACAGCATTTAAGTGTGTGTGTGTGTGTGTGTGTGTGTGTGTGTGTGTGTGTGTGTGTGTGTGTGTGTGTGTGTGTGTGATGCCTCTGACACCTGTACACATTTACATGACATTTTGCAGCCGTCTGAATTCTATCTGATGTACAAGTGTGTGTGTGTGTGTGTGTGTGTGTGTGTGTGTGTGTGTGTGTGTGTGTGTGTGTGTGTATGGGCTCAAGTGCTCAGGAGATTTCACATAAAAGTATGCCAAGGGCATTCTGTCTACTTTTCCCTTTTAGTCATCTTTGTCCCCCTTTTCACAGTCACAAGGTCAGTCGTGAGGCTGCAGTAAGTCCCATTAATAAAGCAGTCAATATGCAATAATACTACATAAAGGAGGGTGGAGTCAAAAGAGGGCGTGGTCACCATAGAGCTAATTTGCATAACCCGATTGTTTGAGGAAAAAGCTTTCTTCTTCCTGCTCAATGTCTTCCTTCTTTTCCGTATATCTTCCTGTATTTCCCTTTTCATTCCCTCAATTCTTTTCATCATAGACTTTATTTATTCATGCGACTTTTCTTTCTTTTGTCCTTTTCTTTTGTTCTTTATTGACGTTTTTCTTACTTGCTCTTTTTTGTCATTTCTTTCTTTCTTTCTTTCTTTCTTTCTTTCTTTCTTTCTTTCTTTCTTTTCTTTATAAATTTATGTTCTTTTTTCCTTTTTTTTTATTAGTACAAACATTCCCTTTATAACAGAAGTCTTTTTTAAGCATTAGACTAAACACCTTCAGCATTTTATTATTTCATCTTCTTATGAAAGCAACAATAAGTCTTTTGTAGTGCAGACATTACAGACAGACACGAGAGGTAATAATATGAATGTGATCCTAGCTGCTGTTCTTTGGGAATCGCAGTTTACTAAGTACGCAAACTGTGACATAAATCGTTAGCATTAGCCAGAACTCTGCCACTAAACTTATTATATTCACACAACTTCCAACTTTTCTATGGAAAGAAAAACAAATCATATACTAAATTTTATCCGCTAGTTTATCTTTCTCAGTTGCTAACGCTAATGTGAGTCACTTGAATCTCCGGCTAGCATGGGAAAGTTTTAATGAGAGATTCTATAGTAAACACGTCGCTTTGGTCCTGAAGCTTGTGTTTCGTCACAAGGTTTATCCGCTAATTGGGACTGGAGCAAAGCCGTAGTGAGCCGCGCTCGTGCTCATGCTAGGATACGCCACCTGGATGAATCACAAGCACAGACGTGCATATGGTCCTGTGACTGATCAGACATCAAGTCAATGTCAGAAACAGCTTATTAAATGTTCAGACTTGCTTCATATGATGGATTTTATTCTGCAGATCTTCTACACTTCTAATATAAATACTTGTGCTACAGCGAGTCTAATAAGCCTGCGGACACCATGAGGAATCATGTCAGGTTCTTCTTTCAGGTTTACTCTGAGTAAAAAAAAAAGAAATTAATCTTTTAGCTGGCGAATAAACCGTTAAAGCAAAGTAGAAGAAAAAAATAGTTTCTCGATCCTTTACCAATTCGGTGCAGAAGCCCCATGTCTTTAAACACGTCTGCAAAAGAGAAAAAAATCAGTGACGTTTTCACACAATGCTCTCAACACCAGATGAACGATTTGTTTATTTTTTTCCCGTTGAGTTTTTCCACCGTGTTTTTATGTTAACAGTGACATTTACAAGCTGTTAAAACTGAGTTACAGTGAGAGAAGAACAGAAAATCAACCAGTGTATATAAAGGTATTTATGAGGGGGGTGTCATTAAATTGGAGAATCTTGTAAAAATGGAAGAGTCACCACGGTGTAGTTTCAGGCCTTGGAGGAGCGCCGGCTCAGCAGCGGGAACAAAACAAGTTTTATTTGTCTTTATTACCGTGAGCTGAACTGGTGCGCCGCTTCCTTCTGATTGGTTGCTTCCTTTCCGCTTTTTATTGATCTTTATTTGCATCAGCTACTAAAATATGGAGCCTAAAAATAAACAAGACAAAGTTAAGAGGCCCTGGCGAGGTAAAAAAAAAAAAAAAACATGGACAAAAAAACGTCAGACGGGTATATCTCCTTCTTCGCAATCACTTTATACACATATCTGTTTCCATGACAACAGCGGAGAGGAACCGAGGAGGAGACGGACGTTTTATCCCCTCATTTACATACGCACATAATTATCTTAGCCATAAGAACAACAGAGCTAATGAGTAGATAAATATTACACACATAATAAAGTCGTCCCCAGATTCCAGTCAGAATCCAGCAGTAAAACATTACTGGGTTTGTGTTAAAGTACCTGCAAGGGATAGAAGCAAATAAATAAATAAATAAATATTTTCAGCAAAATACTGAAAATATACATACTGCAAGATGACCTTAAAAAAACACTAAAAGAAAATGTTGTAATCTTTCTTTCTTTCTTTCTTTCTTTCTTTCTTTCTTTCTTTCTTTCTTTCTTTTTTCATTGCACTATGGACTAGTTAAAATGCTAATAGTTATAATTATAATACAGTTAGAGTTCATTGTTATCTAGCTTATTAATTAATGTTCTAGAATGTTTGGAAGCTACAGATAATCTTCACACTTCTTAATGCTCTGAACTTCTCTTTATCCTGAAATGGCTTCTCTATTTAATATTTATCATTTGATTTATTTGGAGTCTGATGCATCGCAGGTTAAAACAGTGACCCTGAATTTTGCATCATCTATCCTTTGTGTGTGTGTGTGTGTGTGTGTGTGTGTGTGTGTGTGTGTGTGTGTGTGTGTGTGTGTGTGTGTGTGTTTGTGTGTGTGTGTGTTGGGTTCATCCTGCCATCCTGCTTCCCCGTGTCATCACACACAGTCATCACACATCCTTGAGAAGTCATAAATAGGTTTTGTGGCATAGACTTAGTAGAAAAAATGCATTAAAAGAAAAAAATATATAAATATTATAATATAATAATATATATTCTCTTGAGACTTTCTGCTGCTTGGTGCCAAGTCACCCAAATGTTCTCGTTTTGTTCAAGCCAGATGTTGATTCATCTCAGAGCAGACAGAACTATTTAGTATTTCTTGTTGATTTTATTACTTAAACTCCTCCATCTTCATCTTTCCTCTCTTCGCTATATTTTTACATGTCGATGTTTTGTTAGCTAACAGGATTCCTGACAGGATTTGTGAGAAACCAAATCTTAATAAGTACTAATAACAGCTAGCTAATTTTCCCTCATTGTTGAAATAGAACAACAACCTCGAAATTCTTCTCCGAATGAATCTGCAAATGCCTGGAAGCTCAGACAGTCTGAGCTAATCAGACAAGTTTACTCTGACAGATGGTCAAAATGCCGCTACGGTGGACATTAATGTGGAGAAAGCAGAGCCAAAAGCGAGCTTACACCGAGCGTGTCCTCAGTTGTGATGGCGTTTGAGAAATTCCTCCGGCAGACATCGAGCTGAAGTCCTTATGAAGAGCTTTGTACCATCTGCCAGGGACTTTGAGACGAAAGTCGCTGACATCGCAGCTCCCCTGTGGACACGACGTGACTTCAAACACAATTTTGCACAAAAAAAGCTGAGGAAAAAAAGGTCCAGGAGTGACACTTTAACACACACACACACACACACAAAACTCCAAATATCATGTGTTCCTCCCAAAGTGGTTCAAATAATTAATCAGTTTAATTATTTCCAGCATATTTTGTCCATTTAACTGTCTTTCAGTCCATATATGGTCAGAAGAACAGTTCTGACTGGGCGTGTCTTAGCATTCATTATTCAGAATCTTAAAAAAAACTGAATGTAGATCTGAGTGGGCGTGTCTTAAAGATGGTAAATGAGGGTGAGGGTAAGGGGGCATAACTTGAAGGAAGGGAACCAATGTGGGTGTGTTTTGAAAGCCATCTAAGCAAAAAATTGCGTGTGTCTCAAAAATAAGTAAAAACTGCCTGTGAGTAGTTGTGTCCTAAAGAAATGTAAGAGATGTACTGTAAGTAGGTGGGTCTTGAAGATCATATCTAGAAATGGGAGTGGCTGTAAGTGGGCAAGTCTTGAAAGCTGTATACCGAAATGGGAGTGGATGTAAGTGGGTGTGTCTTAAAGAAAAAATAAGAAAGTGGTTAAACATGCGTGTTTTTTTTGAACAACAATAATAAAAGTGTAGAATGTTGGCGTGTTTTAAAGCCCATACACAGAAATGGGAGTGGCTGTAAGTGGGTGAGTCTTAAAAACGGACTAAAAGTCACTCTAAGTAAGTGTGTCTTAAAAGATAGATAGAAAGAAAGCGACTGTATTTTAGCATGTCTTGTTAGAGAGCAATTATAGGTGAACATTTTCTTATCAAAGGTACTGAGAGCACTATAAGTGGGCGTGTCTTGAAGAAAGGTAATGAAAATGCTATGAGTGGGCTTGTCATGAAGAAAGGTAATAAAAATAATATAAGTGGGCGTGTCTTAAATAAAGGTAATGAGAGCACTATAACTGGGCATGTCTTGAAGAACAGTAATGAGAGCACTTTAAAAAGTTCAATTCAATTCAAGTTTATTTGTATAGCGCTTTTTACAATAGACATTGTCTCAAAGCAGCTTTACAGAACATAAACACAGAGCAGAAGGTAAACATAATTAATGATAAAGGAAATAACGAATAATAAAAGAAATAAGAATTAACAGAATAAAAATTCTAGATTATTATTAGATGTATATAGTTCACAATGTGTATGTATTTATTCCCCTATGAGCAAGTCTGAGGTGACTCAGGCAGCAGTGGCAAGGAAAAACTCCCTTAAAATGGTAAAGGAAGAAACCTTGAGAGGAACCAGACTCAAGGGGGACCTCATCCTCATATGGGTGACACTGGGGGTGTGATTGTAATATACAGTCAGTTAAATGTTGTATTGGTGTAAGGATCATGGACTTCGGATCTCCTTAGTATCACAGAGTCTAACTGGAGATGTCTCAGGATTCTTAGAGTCGGCCTCGGCTCGGTGGACGTCCAAAGGCTTCGTCCCACAGAGGACGTTGGGAGCTGGTACAGTGTCTGGATGCCTCGGGATGGGTACAAAGAGAGAAGCAGTGGAAAGGGATTAACATATCTGCTGTTCATAAAAATGTGCTGGTCTGATGTACTGGTGCATGATATTATGGGATGTATTATGTGTACGCCTGACTAAAGAGATGAGTTTTTAATCTACATTTAAACTGGGAAAGTGTGTCTGCGCCCCAAACACTATCAGGAAGACTATTCCAAAGTTTGGGAGCTAGATAAGAAAACGCTCTACCACCTTTAGTAAACTTAGATATTCTGGAAACTAGCAGAAGTCCTGAGTTTTGTGATCTCAGAGAGCGTGAAGGATTGTAACGTGTTAGAAGACTAGTTAGATACATGGGAGCTAAACCATTAAGAGCCTTGTACGTAAGTAGCAGCAGTTTGTAGTCAATTCTAAACTTAACAGGTAGCCAGTGTAGAGATGATAAAATTGGGTTATATGGTCATACTTTCTTGTCCTAGTGAGAACTCTGGCAGCTGCATTTTGGACTAACTGTAACCTATTTATTAAAGATGCAGGACTGCCACCTAGTAATGCATTGCAATAGTCCAGTCTAGAGGTCATGAATGCATGAACTAGCTTCTCGGCATCAGATACAGACAGGATGTTTCTCAGCTTGGCAATGTTTCTAAGGTGGAAGAAGGCTGTTTTGGTAGTATGGGCGATATGATTTTTAAAAGACAAGTTACTGTCTAATATAACACCGAGGTCTTTCACTGTTGAGTGGGTGGGTCTAGAAGGTCATACAAAGAAATTTTGTCAATGTATTATGCTAATTTCTCCTCCTCTGTTTCAAATCGTTTTCTGTTGACATGAACTATGAGTTTTGCAAAATCAGAAGTTATTTTTAGAAGCACACAAACAGCAAATCTCCCACCGTCAGATACTTCATTATTTCTGCAGCATGAAGCGGTGCACAGTGCGGGGGTTGGGCTCCCATGTTGGCACTTTATGGTGGGAAAATGGTCTAAAAGAATGATTACATCATATTTTATGTAATGCTGGGAACTGTTCGGAGACCACACGCATACACGTGCATGCGCACACACACACACACACACACACACACACACACACACACACACACACACACACACACACACACACACACTTCCTGTTTTGTCTTAGCTCAACAATTCTAAATTCAGAGACGATTTGTTTCATTCAAAACGACTCCTTGAAATGAATCACATCAATTGATTTCATTGAATTCTTTTGCAAAATTAATGTGTGACAATATGTGCAAATTCTAATGTGAAGATTTTTTGCTAGCCACCAATGGTGTTTACCGCTAATGTCCTCTTTTTTGCTGAGTCAGAAATCTCTGAGGCAAAATTATTTCTACTACAGTTGTTTTTGGGGATTGTTTTATTTCAGATGATAGAAACAACTGTTAAACAATGTTAAGGTTTATGGTAGTAGGTAATTTGTGCTAATTTGTTCAACAGTGAGGTAAAGAAGTCCAGAACTAGCTTACAACATTAGCACCAACACAGTTTTCACTTTATTTACTTTAATAATGTTAGAAATAAGCTGTAGTGTTACAACACAGTGCTACCAAATGCTAATGAAGCTAGATTAAAGCTAACAAATTGGTTTTCATTTATTAGCATTACATTTATTTAGCTTATATATTATTTCATAATATGTTAATACTGGAAAGTACTAAGTGTTAGTAATGATAGCACAATGATGATAACAATTTTATTATATTAGCAATGTTAGCAAACAGATGCAAAAATGTGAGCTCTAATATAAAAAAAAATCAGCAGGTTCCCATTAGGCATTAAATTAGAATGAGATGAATTCGAACAACCCGTAATCATTATAGATAAGCTGTCGTGCGTGCTGTGATGCTACAGTGAGGCTAATGCTAACACATTTCAAGGTGACATTTAATCTGTTGATTCTGGAACTTTAGGCTTATCAGTTGACATTTTAAAACTTTCAAGCTTGTCATTTGAAGATTAAAAAATAAAAAAAAGCAAACTCTGAGCATTTACTAATCTCTTTGGACCATCATCAAAGTGTGTCTTTTAATTCATAAACTTCAAAAAAATACAATAATACAATGTGATTGATAATATAATGCTGTGAGTCATGCTGGTTCATTCAGGCCAGAAAATAACTCTTTTTTTTTTTTTTTTTAGAATATTTAAACATTACATGTTAAAAACCTAAAAATATCTGCCTGAATTCTGTTAGCATATATAATCGAGCTAGCTTTCTTAGCTTTTTTTATGGAAATTTAGCTCAAACAATGCTAGTTGTCTCTGCCTGATATTATTAGTATTATGGCTAATATTTGCACACTTGTTGAAAAAGCAAAATCTCAGTTAATTTTGTTAGAATTATGGCTAAGTGACGCATTAAAGTAGATATTTGCTTTGTTATGTTGTTAAGTGATCTGTCTTTACAAAAGTATCAGCAAAACTATCAGCAAGCTTGCAGGCTTGGAGAAGCAGCTCTCATTAAAGTAAAGATCAGCAGCCAATTTCACTACAGCATGCGATAATGATGTCTTTGGGGTGTCCGTCTAATGCTAATGGCTTTTTCTCAGTAACAACAGAAATGCTAACAATGCTAATTGGTGCTAGGAGGTAAAAGAACCGCGTCACGTTTTGATTGCATGATTTAAAGTGATTTTATTTTACATGTCTCATTTCACATGGAGATTACAGAGAAGCAGATACTGTTGGCATCATTCGTTGCTACCTAAGGAAATTCTCCTCAGAAAATGTTAGCAATGTTGTTTGTTTGTTTGTTTGTTTGTGTGTGAAACTTATTTCATTATTCTTGGGCACTTGCTGGTGTAACTAATCATTTTTAATTCCTATAAAATAAAACAAAATGTTATTAGAAATGTTAGCATTGTGATGTTATTATGTCTGTCAGTTAGCTTGAATACTATATCAGTATTCTGCCTACAATGCTACCAAACTAAATAGCTTTCATTCATTATCTCAGCTTTCAGGTATAATTAGCAACAATAACATTTCTCATTTCTGATTTCTAATTATATTATGTTTAATTATGTCTCATTAGCATATTTGTGTGCGTAGTCCCCCAGTATCCTTATTAGCCTTCACATAGGGCTAGAAATTATTAATGTGTGATCTGGTTAGTGCTTATGCTTTTCACCCTTATTAGCTTTAATTAATTGTTAGCAAAGAAACACTATGTTTATCCATTAATTAGCAATGCTAGTGCTTTGGTAGGTGTGAGCTGGTTAGCTTTGGAACTTACCTACTCTATTAGCTTGTATAAGTAAGCATTAGAATTATCAATTTAGATATGTTGCTTATTATATATATAATTTATTATAGATATATTATAGATAATTTAGATAGGTTGCTTATTATACTTGCTACTGTAGTTTCCCCACACTTTTACACATTAACATTTGTGTAATATATTTTGAGCTCTGTTGATGATATCATCTTTAAAGTATTATTAGATTTTTAGTTTAGTTTAGTTTTTGGAAATTTGTTACACGCAACTAGCATTTAGCCGTAATGTAAAATTAGCACTGCTAGTAGTTTGAAAATTAAATATATATGAAATATACCCCTAGCTGACAGCCTACCTAATGATTAGCAACATTGGCAGTATGGTGTATGGCATCATTCGTGCTAGCCATCTGACAGGAGTGATTGCCAATCCATATTCATGAGGACTTAAAGCCTATCCAGGGAATTATGGGTAAAAAACAAAATGAGATGCACACTCACTGACTTTTGCTGTCTTTTACAATGTGCCCTTGAAACTCTTTATCAAGCAATTTTCACCATGTCATTGAGGTCTCACAGACACAGACACAGACACACACACACACACACACACACACAGAGACAGAGACAGAGAGACACACACACACACACACACACACACACACACACACACACACACATATATACACTGTACACACAGTATGCTGACAGTCAGGTCAAGCTAATCCGCACACACATGCTAACTCACAAACTCAGCACTGTGATGGTTCCAGTTAAATTCAAACATATTGGCTTAGCTTTTAGTTTTTACTCTGACATCTTTTCTGGTACCCCTATTAGCAATATCTATCGGCTTAACTAAAGCTAACTACTAATGTTTATCTATGATGCTAATCTTTTTTAGCTTCTATAGATACTCTCTTCCTGTTTTTTAGTGTTCTTTTTTCATGCTTTTACTTGCTTTTAGACTTGCTTCCATCCTTTTTTGTTTTATTGTCTTCCACCATTTTAGCTCTGCCATTTTTGTGCCATAAAAAAAATGCTTTTGCTTTTATTATTTAATTTTATTATCATTTATCATTTTGCATTTCTTCTTCTTTTTTTAAATTGTTTCATTTTTATTTTTCAAATAAAATTTTCAAATAAAATTTCACCTGCTTTTTTCTCCTTCTCTTCCGTCTTCATCCTCATTCTCATTAATGTTTACTTTCTGTCGATTTCTTTTTTAAATGTCCCATCCTTTTTTTTCTTTTCCTCCATCATTTATCTCAGTCTTTTTCTTTATCTATCCTGCTAACAGTTTTTTCCCCATATACCTTCACCTTTTAATATCTTTTTCCCCTCTTTTTTATTTTTCCCCCCCCGGACTCCCTCGTCTTTGTAAATGGGACATGGCTGGCCCACGCTTGATTCCTTGGGCATAAATGACTCATTGAGTGGAGAATTAAAGGGCATGTGCACGGCTTGCAGCGCTGATGTGATAAGCTTCACATACTTCAAAGCATACAGTCATGAATGGAGCAGTGTGATGGCAGGAAATGCCACCGTAACCAAACATCTTCATCATCTTTATCATCAATCCTGATCCATACAGAGAAACATATGTTTCAAGACAAAATCTCAGGATTAACATCGAAAATGTCACCTAGAAAAAATCCTCCTTTTCTTGTCCATTTTTCTCCATCTTTCTTTCTTTCTTTCTTTCTTTCTTTCTTTCTTTCTTTCTTTCTTTCTTTCTTTATTTATTTATTTATTTATTTATTTATTTATTGTAATTTTCTCATCTCAACTTTCTTTTTTTATTTCTGTCTTTTTTGGCTCATTAATGTATTTAGTGTATTTGTTTATTTGTTTATTGTTATATTTCATGCTTGTTTCCTTAATTATTTTATTGTTTGTTGATTATTTTAAAAAGTATTTATTAATGTCTTTCTTTTTTATGTCTGTCTTGCTCACAATCTTTTTCTTTCTTTCTTTCTTTCTTTCTTTCTTTCTTTCTTTCTTTCTTTCTTTCTTTCTTTCTAGTTTGTTTGTTTGTTTGTTTATACTCTTTTTTTTCCTCATACCACTTTCATTCTTTTTCTCTAGGCTTAACTAGTAACACAATAATCCAAGTTTTATCCTCCCATCAGAGTTAAGTCATATTTGAACAAACCATATGTGATGTTTTATCATTAAAATTGCTTTCATTGTACTGGCAACACTTACAAGCTTTAGGACACCCCAACCCCCCCACCCCCTGTGCAGTGTGTGAAATAAAGTGACTTGGTGTTCGTTTAGTCTGTGAATGACTCAGCACTCAGCAGGCTTTAGGCACCTTTAGCAGCTTCATTCCTCCAAATCACATCACATTAATGTTTAAGACAGAGATATGGGGACAGACGATGACAGACATTGTGGAGAAGACACGGGAAATCAATCCTCCGGAACATTCACAGATTATAATTTTCAGTTTTACCAAGCGTAGTACAAGTTCAGTATGTTAGCACTGCTTTCTCTGACCTCAGGCTAAAAAGTGTGCACTTGTTTTAATTCTGTCTAATTACCATGAATGTGGAAGTATAGATGCTGCTCTGTTGGAAGAAATCAGTCACATGGTCATCTGTTGAGCATTACAGTACAGGAGCTGTGACTGGAGTACGTTAGCTAAACATTAGCAAGATACTGTACGCTGAGGTAAAGTTACAGCTTGCAAGCTTGGTTTAGCAAATTAAAACTCAAATCATGAAGAAATATGTTGCGATCTAAATGGAACAGCAAGGCCAATTTGTTTTGCTTTGAAATAAAAAATAGAAAAAGAAAAAATCAATTAAAGTGATATTGTTGATAGTCAAATATTCATGAGTCCTTTATAAGTTTTATAAGCAAAGAAATTCATTCTGATGTAGCAGTTTTGGGCACGATTAAGAATCTAGACGTCTTAAACCAATGCCAAATTTTGATGGCTAAACAACTTGGCACATCAGAGCATCTCTAAATCACCAGGTCTTGTGGGTTCTCGGGATGTTGTAGTTAGTACCTACCAAAGCTTCAGATCAAATTGTAGCACAAACTGCTAAAAAACTTTCTGCTGGCTCTGATAGAAAGGTGTTAGAACGTTCAGTGCGCCTTCACACTTACACTGAGGTCATGTGACAGGTCAGAGCTGATTAGGCAGCATGGGGAGAACCTACACAATACTAAGCAGATGGTTTTAATGTTATGGCTATTAGGAAGAAAGTGCAAGTCTGTGTTTCAAGTCAAAAGTGAGTGAGAGTGTGTTTGTGTGTGTGTGTGTGTGTGTGTGTGTGTGTGTGTGTGTGTGTGTGTGTGTGTGTGTGTGTGTGTGTGTGTGTGTGTGTGTGTGTGTGTGTGTGTGTGTGTGTGTGTGTGTGTGTGTGTGTGTGTGTGAGTGTGTTTTCTCACTGATACACTTCAAGTCTGAGTTATTGTTGGTTTACTGTGGGCAAAAATCTGGAAACCATCCATAGACACACTTCTGAACACACACAAACACACTCTATAAACTCCACTAAAACCATTATGATTTAAAACCCTGGCAGTGTGCCAGATAATGGCTTATTGTAAAACCACAAAAAAAAAAAAAAAAAAAAAAAGGAATTGTGTAGTGTTTCAAATGGCAGATGAGGAGAGGAGAGTAGTCATGCTGGGTTGAAGTTGACACTTGATACTTGAATAAGAGAAAATGAAAACGTCAGCATGCTATAAGCTAATATCCAGGATCTCATTAAGATTTAAGATCAGCTTCGCCAAGAAAGCTGGAAAGAGCGTGTGGTGTAGGACAGAGAGAAACAGCAGGAAGGAGGAGAAGACAAAGGAGGAAAGAAAGCTAGTGAAATACAAGAGCAAGAAATGAAGGAAAAGAGAAAGAAAACACAACGAACTGAAGTACTGTATGTGATAAATAAAACAGGAATGTGGAAAGAAAGAAAGAAAGAAAGAAAGAAAGAAAGAAAGAAAGAAAGAAAGAAAGAAAGAAAGAAAGAAAGAAAGAAAGAAAGAAAAGGACTGAAAATGTTTGGGAAGAAAAAGAAAGAGAAATAGAGCCAGAGCATAACATGAAAGTAAAACATTAAATTAAAAAAATATATATTATTGATGAGAGAATTTGTAAAAAAAAAAAGCTTGACGATTAAAAATGATGGAAATGTGCACTATAAATGAAATATGTAGGTATAAATAGAAAAAAATGTTAAAAAAAGGAAAGAATAAAGATGAAAACAAAGACAAAAGAAAAAATACATTAAGGAGTAATGGAGAGATGGAAAAAGTAGAAACAGAAACAAGGAAGAGAAAAATGATAAAAGGTTAAAGGGAGAAAGAAAGTAGTGTAGCACTAAAAGCACATCAGCTGTATTTCCTTTTTAACACCCTCACTTCCTCTCATGCTGTCTATCACCTCTCTATCCATCTGTCTCACTCCCCAGGTGTTCAGTCTGTCAATCAGGTCACATGACCCTGATCACCAGATCTGCACTCATCTGTAAACCTCTCCTCCTCTCTCTCTGCTAATTCCAGATGTGCAGTGATGCAGCTGTACAGGAAGACGAGTGGGGTACAAGTTATTACAATTACACTGAAATCAGCTGAAATACTGCACAAACAAACTTTGGGTTTCCACCAGAAGCTGGATACTTACCATCATTGTTTTATATTAAGGAACATTAAGATTTAAGTTGGAGAAAATCGAATTAAATAGAAGAATTTGTGTCTTGTTTATAAAATGTTGCATAATACTGTTCCTACTCCACTTAAAAAGTTTATTACACAAAGGAAAGATACTTATCAGGCTACCGGAGGAACAACGGGTGGTGATTGCGTTGTATCTTTTAGAAAAAAAGTGCTTTAAGCCAATTGACATTCTTTGTTAAAACATTCTTATTTATTAACATTTTTTAGGATTTATGCTACGATAAAGTTGAAGGCCTACAGTGACTGATCTGGTCAGTTGAAATCAGGGCTTATTAATAGATGTGTACGCTCTGTTATTGTGGTATTTGCTTCACCACTAACACACAATTTTTTTTTGTATGTCTTTAGCCCTTGTTTTTAATTATTTGTGTTTGGGTGAGTGTTTAGCTAGATATATATGGTTGGGTCGGTGTTTGTCCTTCAATATGTGTTTGTTTACATTTTTATGTCTCGGAGAGTGTTTGTGCTTATGTGTTAGTGATTGTTCAGGTGTTTATGTCTATGCAAGTGTTTGTACACATGTTTATGTCTGGCTATGGGAATGTTTGCGTGTTTATGTCTGGCCATGTTTGTTTGGGTGTTCATGTCTGGGCAAGTGTTCGTGCCTGTGTGTGTTTGTTCCGGTGTTTATGTCTGGCCAACTGTTTGTTTGGGTCTTTATGGCTGGGTAAATGTTTGTTTGGGTGTTTATGGCTGGTTAAGTGTTTGTTTGGGTGTTTATGGCTGGGTAAGTGTTTGTTTGGGTGTTTATGGCTGGGTAAGTGTTTCTTTGGGTGTTTATGGCTGGGTAAGTGTTTGTTTGGGTGTTTATATCATGGCCAAGTGTTTGTTTGGGTGTTTATGTCTGGCTAAGTGTTTGTGCTTTTGTGTGTGATTGTTCAGGTGTTTATGTTTGGGCGAGGGTTTGTTTGGGTGTTTATGTCTGGCCAACTGTTTGTTTGGGTGTTTATGGCTGGGTAAGTGTTTGTTTGGGTGTTTATGGCTGGGTAAGTTTTTGTTTGGGTGTTTATGGCTGGGTAAGTGTTTGTTTGGGTGTTTATGTCTGGCCAAGTGTTTGTTTGGGTGTTTATATCATGGCCAAGTGTTTGTTTGGGTGTTTATGTCTGGCTAAGTGTTTGTGCTTTTGTGTGTGATTGTTCAGGTGTTTATGTTTGGGCGAGGGTTTGTTTGGGTCTTTATGTCTGGCCAACTGTTTGTTTGGGTGTTTATGTCTGGGCAAGTGTTTGTGCTTGTGTGTGATTGTTTGGGTGTTTATGTCTGGGTAAGTGTTTGTTCGGGTGTTTATGTCTGGCCAAGTGTTTGTGCTTATGTGTGTGATTGTTCAGGTGTTTATGTCAGGGCGAATATTTATGCTTGTGTGTGTGATTGTTCAGGTGTTTATGTTTATATACATTTTATTGTTTGGGTAAAACCAGGGGCTGTGGGTTACTCCAGCACTGTATTATTCATGGATAAAGATGAACATGAATAGGGATGGACTCAGATGGTACTCTCCCTCACCCCACATTCTTGTATCGAAAAAAAAAAATTGTGCTGTTGTTACTGAACAGAATGATCACCTTCTCAGAGGAGGATTTGTTGCTTTTTAACACACACTCATTTTCCTGCTACATTGATTTAATCAAGTCGAGCACTATCTCGCCTCTACTAAAGTGAAGGAGTTTAAACAACAGTCATTCATGCCAGACTAGAGTCAATTATCTATTACAAAGCATGGTACTATATGATGTTTCGCTAGAAAGAAATTAGTTTCTTATTTATGATGGCATATTTTTGTATAAGGGCAGAATACTGGAGAACATTTTACCCATTACTGCCTCTTTAAGGGTCATTTTTTTTTAGAAATCTGACTAGTTCCAGATTTTAGTTAAACTGGAACTGTCTAGATATTGAATCATTTTAAAAGCCTTAAGCATCTCTAAAAGCTATATTTAATATTTTAATTTTCTTTTGCTGATGTTATCTGGTCCATATGATTTATTTCATTTAAAAATCTTCTTACTTCAGAAGGGGGGATTCTCGTCATCCTAGGGATTCTGCTGAGTTGCTATTTACAATATTACATTCATTTATTTAGCAGATGCTTTTACTGAAAGCAACTTACATTTAAGAAAATATATTTTTTTTTAATAGCATGCCAGAGGAGCAAAGTTCACATTAATAGCATTTATTATAAGCATTATAAATTATTATGCAATTATTATTATTATTATTTATTTATTTTTTTTTGAGTGGGGATAAGTTAGGAGTTCAGTAAGAGTTCACGGAAGATATAGGCTGAGATATCTATCACTAAGATAGTGATGACTCTGCTGCTGGACTGATGTTCACTTTTCAACTGAGAGACAGTCAGGGGGAAGCTTCTGGAAAGGGACCTCATACTGTAGCAATACCAGAGAACATAAACCTCAAGGAGAGGGTTGAGGAGCCAGACGACAGAATCAAGTGCTATGAAATGGATGTTGTGGATGGAGATGAAGATGTGTCTGTAGGTCGTAGGTCCTTTCATGCTTGATGATAATAAGGCATGGTGCTGCATTCTGAATCATCTAAGGCAGGGGTCGGCAACCTCAAACACTCAAACAGCCATTTGGACCTGTTTCCCACAGAAAAAAAAAACACAGGGAGCCACAAAACCCATTTGACATCTAAAATGAAGATAACGCTGCATATATCGGTTTTTACCTTTCTGAAAAGTATAGAAAAAACGGTAGTGTGTTGCATTTATGAAATCAATGAACTACTACAGATTAAAAGGTTACCTCCCCGGTCCAAAGACATGCATGGTAGGTTTATTGGCATCTCTGGAAAATTGTCTGTAGTGTGTAAGTGTGAGTGAATGAGAGTGTGTATGCCCTGTGATGGGTTGGCACTCCGTCCTGGGTGTATCCTGCCTCGATGCCCAATGACGCCTGAGATAGGCACAGGCTCCCCATGACCCGAGAAGTTCGGATAAGCGGTAGAAAATGAATGAATGAATATTTATTTTCCAAATCTACAGGGAGCTGCAGCAGAGGGATGAAAGAGCCACTTGCGGCTCCGGAGCCACAGGTTGCCGACCCCTGATCTAGTGGATTTGATGAAGCTTGTTGGGGGACCCAGGAATAGTGGGTTGCAGTAGTCCAGTTCCCTTTCGAGGGAACTCGACGCTGCGTCAGTGCTGACGCTATGGGAATGCTTCTTTGAGGAAGTTATGTCTGAAGCTCTGTGTGCACACACGGCATTTAATGGCTTGGAAAGGACACATGAAGGAGTAATTACTCGCCAGTAAGTCCATATAAGGGCATCTACGTCACGCTGCTCCAGCTTTCTTTGTCTTCAGGAAGCGCTCTGTGTATGTGTGTTGTTTGTCTGTCTGTCAAGTGCAGGGAAAGAAAAAAAATAGGGAAAGACTAGGCAAAATGTTGCAGTCCAAGCACTTTAAGAGATGCGTGCATCCGTGCCCCCGCTTTCTCGTGCCCCCGCTTTCTCTTACTCTTTGTGTGGTGTGTTTGGGAGAGGAGCATGCCCGGTCGGCTCTCGAGGGAGCCGGCTGCGTGCATTGTGAGGGATTCCCTCTCCGCACGCTCCGATCCCGCCTGGCTGTATTTTCAGCTTCAGCTGCGCCTCGTGGTTCGGGTCCTGTGTCTGCCGAGGCGGCGTGGCGGCTTCAATCATGGGGTTCCCAGGTTGAGTCAGCTGAGGCGGAGCAAAAGACGGGTGTTCCCCTTTCTCTTGCCCTCTCCCCTGACTCCAATCGATCGGTTTCGCGTTCGGGAGCTCACGCTGCGATTTCTCCCAACCCGGAAGAGAGCATGCTGCTTTCCGCGTCCGGCTCTGAGGAGCTCGATGTCGAAGGGGAGGGGCTTTCCATCTCAGAACGGCCGAAGCAATCAGTCGTGTTCGAGGAGCTTACTCGGGCTGTTGAAAAGCTGAATTTAGATTGGCCTGAAGAGGTAGTTGGTGTCGTCCATTCTAAGCTGGACGACCACTTTCTCACTTCAGGCCGTCAGCCACCTGCACGCAGGCGTCTGCCATTTCTTCCAGACCTCCATACTGAGGTATCGAGGTCTTGGAAAAATCCCTTTTCGGGGCGTGTATTTTCTCCAGCCATGTCAGACTATTCAGCCATTATTGGGCTTGAAGACCATGGGTATAGAACGATGCCAAGGGTTGAAGAGACTCTGGCCAGTTATCTCTCCCCTGCATCGCCCGCATGGAGAAAACCTGCCCTTCCATCCAAGCCATGTAGGACCACTTCGGCCATTGTGGGTAAGGCCTATGAGGCAGCGGGTCAAGCGGGTGCGGAGCTGCACACCATGGCGGTCTTGCAGGCCTACCAGGCTGATCTGTTAGCAGAGCTGGATGGCGGTGAAGGGCTGGGACCACAGGCGGTGTCCGAGCTCCGCCATGCCACGGATCTCGCGCTCCGTGCCACGAAGCAGACGGCCCGTACTATGGCTGTGCTGGCTGCCACAGAGAGGCACTTGTGGCTTAACTTGACGGGCATAAGGGAGAAGGATAAGTCCTTTCTCCTGGATGCCCCAGTTTCACCTCAGGGCTTGTTCGGCGATGCAGTTAGTACTGTCGTCGACAGGCATCAGGAGGTGAAACGCCAGTCAGCGGCATTCAGGGAGTTTCTCCTTCGCCGCGCAGAGCAGCCTGGGCCATCATCTAGCTGCCCCCCCCTTCTAGCTCACTCAGGGCAGTGAGAAGAGCTAGTGTGGCGGCCCGTAACCCCCCATCTAAAACTAGGGAGGCCGGTTCACATGCCCGGGTCCGGACCCGTCCGGTGAGAGTGGACCTTAGGTCTGTCCTCTCAGCCAAGCGGGCCACGAAGGAGTCCTGATGCCCGAGGGCAGGGGCTCCTGGGAGCGCCCTATTCAGAGACACTCCCTTTACTGCCAGCCCCGGCGCCTTTGCCATTTCGGGGGGCAGTGGGGCCTGTGTCGGCTCCCCTTTCTTGTGCGGATCTTCCCAGGTTCGTGCCTGCTGGTGCGCTGTTTCAGGGCGCCCGGGAGGTCTGCACAAGTTTGCCGCCACTGTCAGGCAGCCTGGCAGCGTGGAAACTTCTGCCAGGGGTGTCTCGGTGGGTCCTGAATACTGTAGAAAGGGGTACAGGATCCAGTTTTCCTCCCGTCCTCCGTGTTTCCAGGGTGTGTTGCCCACAAATGTGGGCGGGCACCAGGCAGTGTTCCTCCGGGAGGAACTCCTATCACTT
Source organism: Tachysurus fulvidraco (assembly GCF_022655615.1). Taxonomy (NCBI): domain Eukaryota; kingdom Metazoa; phylum Chordata; class Actinopteri; order Siluriformes; family Bagridae; genus Tachysurus; species Tachysurus fulvidraco. Next base: position 4,622,096 of record NC_062535.1, read on the forward strand.
CTGGAGAAAGGGGCCATAGAGCATGTTCCCCTCCCAGAGCAGGACTCCGGCTTTTACAGCCGATATTTTGTTGTTCCCAAGAAGGATGGGGGGCTGTGTCCGATTCTGGACCTGTGGGCTCTGAACTGTACTCTGAAGACTTACAAGTTCAAGATGCTCACGCTCAAGATGATCGTGTCCCAGATCAGATCCGAGGACTGGTTTGTCACGATCGACCTCAAGGATGCTTATTTCCACATAAGCATTCTGCCGGAGCACAGGAAGTTCCTCAGGTTCACTTTCGGGGGCGAAACGTACCAGTATCGTGTCCTTCCTTTTGGCCTAGCCCTTTCACCACGCATGTTCACGAAGTGCATGGATGCTGCCCTGGCACCATTGCATCTCCAGGGCATCCGTGTACTGAACTACCTGGATGACTGGCTCATTCTGGCCCAGTCGGAGGCTATGGCAGCCAGGCTTCGAGATGCTGTGCTTGCCCACATGAGGTCCTTAAGACTCAGGCTGAACCCAGGAAAGTGTGTGATTTCTCCTTCTCAGAGAACCACCTTTATGGGGGTGGTTTGGGACTCCACCACGATGCGGGCACATGAAAGCTATTCGGCTAGGCCGCAGCCTCTCTGTTGCTGAGGCACAGAGGGTGCTCGGCCTCATGTCAGCAGCAGCCAACGTTATTCCTTTGGGTCTGCTTCACATGAGGCCATTCCAGCTCTGGCTCAAGGGGGCAGGCTTTCATCCTCGCAGGCATCCCCTCAGGGTTATACGGGTTACGCGCTGACGGCTGCGTACCCTCCTTATTTGGAAAAGACCCCGGTTCTTGGCCTTGGGTCCCATTCTAGGGGCGTGTCACCGTCGCAGGACTCTTTCAATGGATGCCTCGCTCTCGGGCTGGGGCGCAGCCTTAGAGGGCCGCCCGGCCCAGGGTCTATGGGAGGGCCCCTGTCTCTCATGGCACATAAATTGCCTGGAGATGGAGGCTGTGTTTCTAGCGTTGCAACACTTTCTCCCGCACCTCAAGGGCGGTCTGCATTCACTCCCCCTGTTCAGGTTGGAGTGGCAGATTCTGCTCTGGGCAGAGACCAGGTTTCTTTTGCTAAGAGCATTTTTTATCCCAGGGCGCGTAAATCAAGAGGCAGACTTCCTGTTGAGGCAGGTGCTGAGGCCCGGGGAGTGGCGTCTTCACCCCCACGTGGTGGAGCGAATCTGGCAGATTTTCGGCCGGGCGGAAGTGGATTTGTTCGCTCAGAGGAGTCGACCCACTGTCCGCTGTGGTTCTCCCTCTCTCACCCGGCCCCTTTTGGCCTGGATGCCCTCGTATGGACTTGGCCAAGGCTCCGTCTGTACGCCTTTCCCCTGGGAGCTCTGCTCCCGCAAGTCCTAGCCAGAGTGTGCCACGACTGGGTCAACCTTCTCCTACTTGCCCCCCGTTGGCCCTCTCGAGTTTGGTTCACGGACCTAGTCTCCCTCCTGAACGGCACTCCATGGGAAGTTCCCGTCAGGAGGGATCTCCTCTCTCAGGAGCAGGGGGCAATTCTTCACCCCCGCCCCGAGATGTGGAAGCTTTGGGTCTGGCCCCTGAGGGGGACCAGCTCCTAGATGCAGGGCTCTCAACTGAGATGACAGAGACTCTGCTGAATGCTAGGGCTCCCTCCACTAGGAAACTGTATGCTCTGAAGTGGAGGCTTTTTCGCCTCTGGTGTGACGAGCACTCTCAGGATCCAGTTCACTGCCCGGTTGGTACAGTGCTGGAGTCCCTGCAGTCTTGCTTTTCTCGGGGCCTGTCCACGTCTACTCTAAAGGTGTACGTGGCCACAGTTGCCGCGAACCACGAACCTGTCCTTGGGGCCTCCTTGAGTAGGCACCCTTTGGTCTCTCGCTTTCTGCGTGGTGTCAGGCGGCTGAGGCCTTCCTCTAGGCCACGCCTTCCTTCCTGGGACCTCTCTGTGGTCCTGGAGGGGCTGCTGGAAGCCCCCTTTGAGCCCTTGGAATCAGCCTCTGAGAAGTTTCTGACCCTGAAGTCGGCTCTGCTTCTTGCCTTGGCCTCTCTCAGGAGAGTCGGGGATTTGCAGGCTTTGTCGATTGCCCCCGCCTGCCAAGAGTATGCCCCCGGCATGTCCAAGGCTATCCTGCACCCCAGGCCAGGATATGTCCCTAAGGTGTCCAGGATGATGGGATGTCCAATCATCCTGCAGGCCTACTGTCCCCCGCTCCATGAGTCGGCGGAACAGGAGAGGCTGCACTTGCTTTGCCCAGTAAGGGCCCTGAGGACTTACGTCCACCGCTCTAGCTCATGGCATAACTCCTCCGCCCTTTTTGTCTGTTTTGGGGGCCGGAATAGGGGTAATCCGGTTTCCAAACAGCGCCTGGCGCACTGGGTGGTGGAGGCCATTACTCAGGCCTATCGCCTCATCCAGTGCCTTGGCCAGGGGTGTCCCCATTGAAGATTTTTGTGCTGCGGCAGGATGGTCCTCTCCGCACACCTTTATCAGATTCTATGACCTGGACTTGGACCCCACTCCAGGGTCCCAGGTACTGCGGGGCCTATGATGTGCTGTTCCCAGTCTGCTCGTGCTCTCTCACGGCCTCTGGCGCAGTCGTCGACCGGTGCGCGGCGGTGTGGGTATTGGCATTCCCATAGCGTCAGCATTGACGCAGCGTCGAGTTCCCTCGAAAGGGAACTACACCAGGTTACGTAGGTAACCCGGTTCCCTGAGAAGGGAACGAGGCGCTGCATTGCTGGCCATGCCCCGGGCATCTGTTTGCACTTCCTTCAGACAAAGAGAGCTGGAGCAGCGTGACGTAGATGCCCTAATATGGACTTACTGGCGAGTAATTACTCCGTCACGTGTCCTTTCCGAGCCATTAAATGGCGTGTGTGCACACAGAGCTTCAGACTCAACTTCCTCAAAGAAGCATTCCCATAGCGTCAGCACTGACGCAGCGTCTCGTTCCCTTCTCAGGGAACTGGGTTACATACGTAACCTGGTGTAGTTTTGAGATTACAAAAGCATTAGCTGTGTTTAAATAGATGAATTGTTGATTTTATTTATTTATTTATTTATTTATTTATTTACGTATTTATTTATTTATTTATTTATTTATTTATTTATCTACTTTAGAGTTTTGCTCCATTTGCTGTTCTTTCTGGCTTTTTTTTAACACTTGTGTATGTGTCTTTAGGGCTATTGACTACAGCAATCTATACTCTATGTTGTTGGTTTTTATTTCAGTATATTTTTTGAATGAAATTTCTCTGCATGACGGTTTTAAAAGAGATTTCTTCTTTTTTTAATGTTAATGATGGCACGACTGCACATTTCTTCACACATGGTAAGAGTATTTTCAAATTTTGAGGCAAGAAAACAGTTTAGCGTGTTTCAATTAATATTGTTTTATAGAAGTTTTCTATTAAATTGTAGATTCAGTTTGTTTAGGGATTGGATCTGCAGTCAAAGTATGCTGAGACCAATCCATGAACAGTATGGATATGTTTCATTCAGCTACTGTATCTAGTTTAGTAGTCAAGGATCAAGGAATCAGTCAATTTAAGAACTGTTTCTCTCAATCACGAAATCCTTCCAGTGGACCAAACCGTTGTTATCGATTAACTTTATTTTAATTTACACAGTTTGTTTGACTCAAACGACTTTGAAGTGTTTAATGGTTTTAAAAAGCCTAACAGCTGGTAAGTGAATAGATTTTAATGACATCTAAAAGGTAAACATTTTATATGTTTTGGGTTTTTACAGTGACTGATAAGGAAATTAGAATGTCACCAGTAATTGAGTCATTAATGTCCCAGTGTGTAGTAAGCCAGAGTCTTTAATTTGTATACACGGTATATTGATTCACCACCTAGAGAGCTGAGTAAAACACACACTATGCAAAAGCTTACAAATCCACTTTTTATCCCATTTCTGTTGACTGTATTGTGATTTTTCATTGTGACAACCTTTATAGATCATACAGTACTACACTGGTACATTTGCATAAAAATCTCAGCTTATGAGAATTAGATTTTTTTTTTATATAATTCTTTGTAATACTAGTAATTTTTGGAATAATAGTTTTCTTTCAAATACGGGTATTAAGAGATCTACATATTTGTTTCTCTTATGTCTGAATTATATTTGCTTTCCCGATGGGAAGGATGTCCTCATTAAAAGAAAGGCACACAGGTGTACTGTTGATGTTAAACTGGTAAAACATGAATTAGTCTGAGCCAGATGTGAAGGTGCACAACAATGAGGATAACAGCAGTTCTGTAAAAATAGCACAGATAAGATCAGACAGTTGAGTCCAATATCACAGCCATGAAGTTGAAGGAACTTTTCCTATCACACACTTAAGCTCTGCATTCACATTCATAGCCTGTTTGGTAAAATATAATACAATATAATGTAATATAGTTTATGGGACAGGGGGATGAGTAGGTGAGCATTTTCTCTCTCTCTCTCTCTCTCTCTCTCTCTCTCTCTCTCTCTCTCTCTCTCTCTCTCTCTCTCTCTCTATCTTTTAGTCAAAGGTGACAAGATTTCACCTTACACATTACAAATGGTGCAGTGAACCACTGTGTCCTCATGAGATGGGCATACAAATAGAAATTCTCTCATCTTGTCATTTAACTGGCATTTCCGTTTCTTGGAGCCATTGTACATCCTCTGTCTGCTCTTTTTCCATCCTTTTTTTTCCCTACATTTTCTTAACCATTCTGAAAGAATGAAAAATGAGATGAGATGAAAGAGAATAGGCATAGTTCATGTTAAATAAACAGATTTTTATAGAGATGAAATGCACCCCCTGGACATATTTTCATGATGAAAGAACATATCTGTTTTCTGAACGTTAAACCTTTAAACATGGTAATGCATCTATATTATTTGCCACATGGATTGTCTCATAACAATCACTGTTTAGATTCCACCTTCAGCTGACAAGGAAGTGGCACGTGATCAATACATACTGTACCATCGATGCTAATTCTAAACACGTTAAAGCTTTTGTTGCCATTACTGGTGACCATGTAAATACAGATTCCACCCTCCCAACTCTCCACTAGTTTGTTGACTGCCCTACAAGGGAAAACAGAACACAGGACTTGCAAATATTTGCAAATGTTAAAGCAGCATGCAGAGCTACTTCCCTACCACAATTTGGTAAATCAGACCATAATCTCATCTTGTTAACACCACAATATGTCCCTTAAGGATATTGACTCACTGAGCCTTTGCAGGACTTCTTTGAAACTACAGATCGGGAGGTGCTGTGCGAGCCACATGGGCATGATATAAATAACATTAATGACTGCATCACACTGTTCTCTCAATAATGAACCTTGGATCACCACTGACCTGAGGAAGAGAGTCTTTGAGACAAGGACAAGCTGTGAAGGGTTCAATGAGACTTGAAGGTGAAACTGAGAAAGTGTAAGGACACGTACAGAGAGAATCTGGAGAATAAATTCCAGCAGAACAACATAAGTGGATGGACATGAAAACTGATTACAGGCTTTATGATCAAAGGTCATCATCGGGGGTGGGTGGGGGTGGGCGGGCGACGACAGAGACAAGATGAATCTGTTCTTCAACAGAACCCCTAGCCTGGCCTTCCCTTTCTGGACTAGTTTTTATTTTAGCCCCTACCCCCTAACTGAGCACTTCTGATCACAACCTTTAACTCCAGTCATCACAGGACTGACGATACTTCCCAGCATCACTGTGACCAGGTTAGGAGACAGCTGGAGAAACTGCATAAAGACAAGGCTAATTGCATCAGTTCCAGGATCCTAAAGTACTGTGTTACCCAGCTGTATGAGGAAAAGATACCAGTGCTAATTAAAACATTTTGTTAATACTGGTACAACAGAAAGCCAACCATAACCCCCAAGGCCTTAAGAACTTTAGGCCAGTTGCACGAACATCATATGTCAAAAAGGTTCTGGAGAAACTGGTTCTAGTCCACCTCAGACCACAGGTGAAGTATTTTCTAGACCCTGATGGGGAAGAAGACAATGTCATCTACCTATTTCAGCATACCCACCTTCATCCAGATTGTAGGGGTGGCACTGTGAGTATCTTTTTTTGTTTTGCCAGCAACTTTAATACCATTCAATCACTTCAACAGAGTGGGAAGCTGTTCAGGATCGGTGTCAGCACATCTAATGTCTCCTTGATCAGCGACTATCTGTCAGAATATGCCCCAGTTTGCGAGATCCCTGTCTGCTGTAGTGGTTAGTAACACAGAAGCACCACAGTAGACTCCATTTCTTTTCACTCTCTAAACCTTATAGTTCGAGTATAACCCTGAATCATACCATTTGCAGACATTTTCTGCAAACTCTGCAGTGTTGGGGTGTATTAGAGATGGCAGGATGACTATAGCACCAACCCAAATGCTGTGTACAGTATGTGATATATTCTAAAGAAGCTCAGATCTTTCACCGTAAGCACCCAGATCTTCTATCAGTCTGTGGTCTGAAGGGGCAGCATCAGTGTCCGAGAACTAACTATCTATCTATCTATCTATCTATCTATCTATCTATCTATCTATCTATCTATCTATCTATCTATCTATCTATCTATGAAACAAACGCTGAAAAGGGTTTATCAGTTGTACAATTGTTATATTTTATATTGTACAGGAGTTAGCCAGCATAGTTAGTTAGCTACAACTAACCTAAATAAATCACTTTCCTAATGATATTCAGCAGATACAGTATAGTAGCTTATAACAGTATAAAGCCATGAGGTAGCTTGAATGATAAAACTACTATACCGAGCAGCTCCCTCTGTTGGCCAACTCTTGTATCTTCTCACATACAAGAGTATTTATGTTGTGGGCAGTTTTGAACAAAATGCAGAACTCGGGGACATTTCTGGGGACACGTTTTGCTCTCACTGTCTCTTTGCCTGTCTGCTTGTTTTTTTTTTTTCTTGTCAGTGATCCCTCGTTTATCGCGGTTACTGGGGACCGAAACCCCTCACGATTAAGATTCGTAAGATTGGCCCTAAGTTTGACCTTATCACTGATGGTTATCCTCTTCCTCTTGGGCTCACTAGAGGAATCTTTCGCAGGGGCATGGCACTTAGGAGGCATCGTAAGGGCTTAACGAAAAGTTAATTTCGAACACAATACGCGAGACTCAGTTGACAGCGTGAACGAGAGTGGTGAGATACAACAAGGGAAGAAGCTGGGAGAAGATGCGATGATGCGCAGCCAATCAGCTCGGATCTCGCTCTGGGAACCAATCATGTGCCTTGTCTGAGTGCCCGTGGGTATGTACAAAGCCTCCGAGAGAGTTTCTCTCTTTATGTGGCATCCTGGGAAACAGTTTTTATTTTTATATATTTCGATGAATATTTTTGAAAAATCAGCGATGCACTGAGGCCACGAAACTTGAACCGCGAAACTTGAACCGCGAAGTGGCGAGGGATTACTGTGTTTCTTTCTGTATCTGTCCTACACTATTTCTGTCTTTTCGTTTCTCTCTCTATTTTCTATGCCGTTTCCCTTACTCAGTTTGTCTCAGTTATTGCTCTGATATCAGACAAGTGACATGACGTGAGGGCGCTTTAAGCATCCCTTGATGATGTAAAATTCGCACGTATCGATGATGACTGAAATTGACTAAAACAACTACGCGGCACTTCATAAAGCCTCGATGAAATCCAGTCTAACTCCCAGAAGGCTGGAAGACGTTCTCAGTAAGCGCAAAAAGCGCTCGGGAATTCGCTTGGCGGATTTAAGAGCACAAGCCTTTCATACCCCAGCGTCCTTTTCAAAGTAATGCTGAGCTTTTCTCTGGGTTAGCGCGTTAGATTTAAAGCTGAACATGTAATATTTAGTTATGTGCTGCTCACAGATCTCATACTGCTCAATGACATCATGCATGTCACTGGATGTGATGTAAACAATGCAAATCAAAGCCACAGTGCTGATATGTTGAGACACTGTTGTGTAAAAGTGTATTTCTACACATTGTAATTGGAGTCACTGAGACTGAGACTTCTTCCAAGACCATGACAAAATTCAGAGCAGTTATGCCGCAGAGTGTTCGGAGCCTTGACAGAATGACGGACTGTCACCTGCTCTGAGCCAGATTTGTCCAAAAATACAGAAACCTCCTGCTGTCTGAAACCAGGGACAGACCTAAAATATTTAAAGAAAGAAAGAAAGAAAGAAAGAAAGAAAGAAAGAAAGAAAGAAAGAAAGAAAGAGGAAAATGAATCTATAAATGCCAAGGATTTAATTCTTTACTTTCATTATTTTGCCTCTGCGCATGCACACATTATAGGTTTCACCACTGAGTCACCAGCATCTTTATTTCCCCATCTACTGTAATTATTACCTTGTGATTTCATTCATGTAGAATTTTTTTTCACAGCACTTCTACACACAGCAGGTAAATACGGATGTTCCTGACAGTTCTGTCACACTTCGACTCTCATATGCGTGCCTAGCTAAATTTCAATAATTAGCTTATTATCTCATGTCTGGTTACTTAGCAACAGTGGTACCTCATCATGGAATGATGACAGTATTTTATATATTTCTTATAGTCACTATGACAGTCATGCTTTCATATAAACAGGAACCTGCTGGAACTTTTGAGACTGAGCAATAACGATGAGTCCAAGCACCTGAAATGTATAGAATAATTTTTTTTGTCTTCGAAATTTCAGACCCAATCAGACCCATGAAAGGATTTATGGAGGGATATCCAGTGAGCCGTGATGCTGTCTCACTTCCTGCATCTCGCTTCGGGCTTAAAACAGATCCTGAAGCCTGAGAATAAATGTAGAAGCTTATGCCACTGGCCATAGATGTGTTTTGGACCACTTCTTCAGGGCCAAGCGTCTTTCTGCTTTATCGCTGTGTTGCTCGGTCGTTCTCCAAACTCTTCTGACAGGTGTTTATGCTTGCAGAGACGAAGCAGCCTCTTGGCCTCTGTCGTCTCTGCTCAGAAGCCTTTTCCGTTTAAAGAGTGGATTTAGAGAACCTTCCGTCATCCACCGAGGCCCCTCGGGACATGCAAAAGTTTGGTTTTGAGTGAATGAAAACTTCCTTCAGTTCTCTTTAGAGATCTCTCCTATCAACTTTTTTTTTTTTTTTAAACAATAAAATCATCTCGGCTCATTTTTATCCTGAAATGGTCATGAGAATTCAATCTGGATGTTTCTGCATAAACAATATGGAAGCTTGTTAAAATTGTCCAGTTTGTCCGGCAAATACGCAGCAGTGAGGCTGAACTCTAGCGCTGGGTTCACAGCAGGATACAAACTGAGAAGGGAAGTGAAGAAAGAAAGAAAGAAAGAAAGAAAGAAAGAAAGAAAGAAAGAAAGAAAGAAAGAAAGAAAGAGAACAGAACGGTGCATAGAAGCCTTTATTATCCCCACATATACATTACAGCACAGTGGAATTCTTTTCTTCACATACCCCAACTGAAGAGGTTGGGGTCAGAGTGCAGGGGCAGCTGATACAGAGAGCAGGGAGGGTCGAGGCCCCTGGAGCAGGGAGGGTCGAGGGCCTTGGTCAAGGGCCCAGCAGTGGCAGCTTGGCTGTGCTGGGCCTTGAACCCCGATCCTCTGATCAACAACCCAGAGTCACTCTAACATGCTTAGTGTTTCAGAAACCTTAATGATACTTGCATTATATTTGTGATGTCACAATGTCTTGCAGCGCTACTTTAACACACCATATTATAGCCATGTTTCTGTCTCAAGCTTTTTCCTGATCTGATCTGATCTGTCCTGGTCTCAGCTCAACACCTCTGGCCCAGACCCAGTGTACGCTTACATCATCGTGTTACCGCCGCGTTGCACCGTCAGATTTGGTTAGCCACTAAAGGAGGTGAAACTGTAGCGTGTTCTTTGCTGCTAGTGGAATAAAACGTGCTGCAGTGGAGCTGTGCTGGAGATCAGTGATGCTTTTGGACCGTGCAGCTTGCTGTCACTTCTATCTAGGCCACAGTGGAGGAAGTTCAGTTCACTTCTTCCTGCTCCTGTAATCATCACACAAAGCAGAGAAAGTCTCAAGACTGTGGAATTATTTATTCTGTTTTTAACGTTCTTACACAGGCTTCATCAGGTTCTGTTTTCAACCTGCTTCTTCTTCTCTTTTTTTCTCTACTCCCTTAGTTGCTCGTATTAAGGAAGTCTCTCTTCTGTTAACAAAACCTTTAACAAAGATCTTTGTTTTTTATGATGCATCAAAAACCCTGCAGCTATTTATCAATAATTCAGCAACTCATACCCATTTTTTTCCCCTTTCTATTTTATGTCAATCTTCAGGTTGCCGTGAGAATGTAAACTCTGTGGGTTTGGGTAGGCATAATTTCCACAACCAGGTGTTGAAGTGGGAATAGTGTTGGTGTATGGATTTCATGTGTGCGTAGGTGGATTCACTGGGTGAGATTTAATGCTTTGTTAGATGGCCCCGAGTCAAGATGGTGGGTTTTGATTTGGTCATCGGTCCGAAAAGTGGATTTGGTTTCAGTCAGTGAATGTTGCTTGATGGAATAATTGGTATTTGGGCTTGGGGTACAATTGGTGGGTTTTAAAGTGGACATGGGAGCAATAGGTGAGAGCTCACTGGGTGAATGTCAGATAGCAGTGTTGTAATGTAACGGAGTACAAATACTTCGTTACCGTACTTAAGTAGAAATGTCACGTATCTGTACTTTACTTCGCTATTTAAATTTGTCAACTTTCACTTTTACTCCACTACATTTCCGAGAAAATATGTATACTTTTACTTCGTTATATTTCCACTAAGCATCTTCGTTACTCGTTACTACAAAATAAAATCATAAGAAATGTGTGCGACTGTAATAAGGGAGGTTTGGCGAATCACTGCTCCTAGATTGTATTACGCTCCGCACGCTGTACGGAGAAGCTCAGGTACGCGCAGCGTGAACGCGCAGTCAGAGCTGGAGGCGTTTATCTGTAACGTTAATCGGTGAAAAGACGCAAAGACGGCAACCAAAAGCAGTGAAATGTCACTATTCTTATTACTAGAGTTGTAGCACAAACAAAATATTAATGCAAACAATCCATTCGATATTAAATAAAAATAACATTTATTAATTTGGTCTTTGTCTTGTGAATATTTGTTTATTAATGACTGTGTTCATTGGACACACTGTTTGTAGAGAATGCACACATACTGTACATGAACTGATTTGATTCAAGACTGGCATCATTACATCATGCATAAAATTTTGGTGTCCACTTTTGCCATTTTAAATAATATCATAACTTTTGGCTTACTATGTAGTCATATAATATATAATATAAAACTCTTCTTCTTTTAAATTCTCACTGAGGGCTAAAACCTCTAAAGATGAAACCCTAGAACCGCCCCTGCACTTATACCTACCGAAAATCACTGAAATTTTACTTTTTACTTTTACTTCAAATACTTAAGTACAGTAAATATCAGAAAATGACTTTTGATACTTAATTACAGTAAATATCAGATACTTTTACTTAGTAATATTCTAAAAGGTGACTTTCACTCCTACCAAAGTCTTTTTCTAGTACGATACTTGTACTTTTACTCACGTACTGATTTCTAGTACTTTATACAACACTGTCAGATAGACAGGTTCCGTAGTTGGGTTTGGGGTTCAGCTGAAGGATTTTAAAGTGGTCATGGGATCAGTGTATGGATTTTGGTTCAGTGCATGTCAGAAATTGGATTTTAGGGCAAGATGGTGATTGTGTTTTAGGTTGTTGTGTATGGATCTAACAATTATATTTCAGATAGTTCAGTGGTATTACACTATAAAGACAAAATCACCTGACCATCATATCCACATCACCAGATTTATTCACAATTTTGCTGGTAATAATAATCTCCAATCTTCTGGGAAGGCTAATTTAATAGATAATTGAGCGTGGCTGTGGGGATCAGGGTTTATCCAGGCAAAAGGGCATTTATGAGGTCAGGCAATTTTGGGTGAGGAGGTCTCAGATGTTCTGTAGAGGTCAAGGGTCTAAGCAAAACATGTCTTCATGGAGCTTACTATGTGCACAGGGGCATTGTCATGTTGGGACATGGGTTTTTGGATAGTGCTAGTTTTTTAATACATTTTACTTGGATTACTGTATAAGTGAAAGCCTCTAGCTGTAAATTGTCTCTTTGTTTCTAAGTGCTTTGTTTCTAAGTGCTAAGATAAGAAAAACAAAGCATTTTTATTTTTCATTTTAAATCGTGGATCATTTTAAACATAATGCAATCGTGACAGAGTTTACTGCCTAATTAGAAACATCTCTTATTAGCTGATTAGTCAATTAGCTAGCAACGATAATGGGGTGATGTGCCAAAACACCGTATATCAACGTATATTGCTTTTAAGAATGAACTTTAGTAATAAGCTTTCTGTGAAGCAGTAGGATCTAAGCTAAGAAACACCACATTAATGCAAGCTTATCCATGCTGAGGCGATGTAATGATCATTCACTCTGCTGTACGAGTCAGTACAAGGCCGTACTGTATGTAGAGAAGCACCGAGTAAGCGCTGTTTATGCTTTAGCTATCTGATGCACCTGGTATTTCTGCGTCCTCCTGGGGCCGTGAGAATATTGACTCCGATTACAGACACGGAAATATGCAACAATACCACAGGTCTCAACAATGTAACAGCAAGCAATTTCATCCCCGAAACTGCTTTATTACATTGCGCTGCTTACAGAATCTCATCGTAATTGTTTACCGAATGTAATTATTCTGCGCAAGGTTGCGCAGTGCTTAATGAAGAATTTAATAAGAGTGATGACAGCATGCTCATAGTGGATGAAGATTAGCCACTGTAGAATTCCATTACACTAATCTGACACATTCTGGAGTGGCTTCTTCAATCAACTTTCCAATTATAACCACCGGGCATCAATATTTTTCTTCCAGACAGACCATCGTCATGGTAACAACATTTCGGTCAAACTGGGTGGTGTCACTCCCGAAGATCACCACGGACATTCGCATGATGAAATATTTCACCGAGGTTACATCCGTCTGTGTCTGTTTCTATGTTGATCTGTGTGTAGTCTATAAAGTGTTATGATTTAGGACAAGGGTTAGAAGGGCGAGTAAAAAAGAAAAGATTGGAAAGGGATGCAGGGATTAAAGGTCATTTTACCTTACATGCTTCCCAAGGGTTCTACATAATACCATTTTTTTGGGGGGGAAAGACCCTATTGGCCTAATGCAGAACCCCAGAGTTCTATATAAAGAACTGCAAGAAGCTCTGTTTTAAAGAGAGTGTACTGTAGCATTGATTTGATTACTTTTCACAGAAGATGAAGATTTAGCAAATTATTCCTTGAGATCACAGTAATCTTTTCGGAGATTATACCTGGCTGTAGCCTAGCGCTCCTGATTAAAACTCGCTCGATCGTGTTGTGAGTGAAGTCGTTGCAGCTGGACTACAGATACCATAATGAAGTAACGATTATCACGAGTAAACGACGCAAACAGTTGAAATGAAGTTGAAGCTGATTCAGCTATTGTGCTTCTCGTGTCTTTAATTTAGACACAAGCGCAAACTCCAGATGCTGGACTTGTTAACTCTGCACATCTGGAACGCACATTTTGCACTCTTTTGTCTTGAGCTGCGACTGCTGGCTTATTCATCCTTCACTTCCCCTTTGTCTAAATATTTGTAGAAGCCTCTTTCAGCATTTTATTGTCATGTAGAAACCGAACGATGTGTCAGAACAAGTTTCTCCGCATCTCTGCCTGAGCCTTACCTAAACGTTACTTGTCTGTCATTCAATAAAACATTTGATACCATCCTCAAAAAAAACCCCCCAAAACATTACAACCAAAGCAATGAAGGATTCATCTAAAGTGCCTGCCTAATTGGGCCTAAAAGCAATGCCACACTTTATTTGCTAATTTAAATCACATTTTTAAGCTAAATTAACTTAAAGGCAAATAAACCTAGCTTAATTAGCATATTTATTTACTTCTATTTTGGATAGTGAGAGCACCAATTTAAGTGGTCAAATAGATTGAAATTACAATGATGGTATTTTTTATTTATTTATTTATTTATTTATTTATTTATTTATTTATTTATTTATTCGTTTGTTTATTTATTTATTTATTTATGAGATCACCAGAAAGAATCTGAGATGTCTGGGGTAAATAATAAAAAAATTGTATATGCTATAATATTGGCGTCCACACAAAAAAAAACTCAGAAACATCATTTTTTTTAGTAACTTTAAAATTTTGCTGGTGTAGTTACAAACTTTATGCAGAGGGACGCAGTGTTGAAAAGGAAACCCAAGCAGCGAAGGGTATTAGCTCTAATGAAAAGCCTGAATAGTGGCTCTTTAGCAGTCTTGGGTTACAAAAACTAACTTTCACCTTTCATTGTCCTCGCTGGGCGTTTACATTACGGCTAAACCTTTCATGTTATTCAGGCAATACTTTTGTGTCTGCTTATTAATCTCCTACATTGTTCTGTGTTTGTTCGGACTTGCAAACGCACATGCCTTTGAAAAGTGCATGAAAATTAAAGACCTGCTGAGGTCGGTACGAGCGCTAATGATTCGTTTCGAGGTCCATGACCATTTTTGGAGAAGAATTCTAGTCGAATTGCGTGACCTGGACTCTGCGAAAATAACCATGTACCTAATCCAGCACTAATTATTCCTGCTTTTCTATGTCCTTGGATCAGCACCATATGGGGAAATGCGATGCAATTTTTTTATTTATTTAACATCTGCTGATTGGGAAATGAAGGTTACATGAAGAACTAAACTGGAGCATGATTGCAGGATCTCAAACTCTCATTTGAAAACATTTTTTTTGATCAGACATCTGACAATTGAGCCTGCAGACTAAACCATGGAGTGAAATACCAAACCGTAAGCAAATAACAACCTACTTCTAATCTAGGACACTATTCAGGGGTTTAAAAGTGGTATTTTTTTTAAGATCTACCCAAGCTAAGATCTACCCGATCTCAGTCTCGCATAAAGACTTCTCTATCTTCGTATCCATACATACTGTACGACACAATCTGAAAACATTTTTCATTTTCAATGTTGTGAGGCATTGCAATTTCTCCGGACCCCAACTTCAGACTACAAGCATACCATAAAAAACATCTTTGGGGAAAAAAAAACAGTCATGCATAAATAAATGACAAATGAATGTGAGATAAAAAGCGACAACAGAATGGTTCGAAATAGTTTCGAATTTCAGACAAATATAATAGTCAAGTTTAGATCCCTCAAAAAATGTTCCATTTACTGTAGGCCATCCTTAAAAATATTTTGGTTTGCAGTAACAGTATAAAAATAAATAAATAAAAAAAAAGGGTCGGTAGGTAGGTCTATATATATATATATTTTCAAGTTTCAATGTAAAAAAAAAATTAAATTTAAAAAATACAATTTTGGTGATGGTGATTATGTAGGTACTGTACGACTAAACAAAAACACAAAGGTAAGCAAAAGTAAAAAGGCTTTGTAAGAAACAAAAATGTTATGTATGCAAAAAAATGTTCTCCTTGCATTTGTTATTTTGCACTAAGCTGTTGTTTCAAATTTGGATTAGATGTTCATTAAACCTTTGGTGTGACCAATTACCTTTTTACTACTGAAAGTTTCACATGCATGCATCATGCTGTCTACAACCAAACCATGCTAATTAGAAAGCACATTCTTCTCTCATCTGTAACACAGGAAGCTTTCCATTTCTCTTGCAGATACCATGAGATTCTATCCCAGTTACAAAAAAAAGTCATGTTTGAGCTGTGAATGTTTTTTTTGTTTTTGTTTTTCCATAACAGCCTTATTCATGGCAGAAAGCACCAAACCTGACAGACAAAAATGGAAGCACTGAAAGTCTTTCAGTGAAAGAGTGAAAGAACAGCATTGAAACAGCATAACAGAAGAGGAAATGCCATTGAAGGCCATTAGAGTGATCGAGACTGACAGTGCCCCAACACTCATTAGCTCCTAGCTCCTACCGACGATGCCGATACACTAGATGATGTGGCAAAGGCTGCCTGGCACTGACACGTGGTGACTTTTTTTTTTAAAAGGAAAGACGTTGATATGAATCAGCTGTCTGTCGGGGAATCGAGTGACGTATTTAAGAGGTCTGATGGTTTTGCGATCAACTTGGTCACAATATACTCTACTTACATTTACAGCATTTAGCAAACACTCTTATCCAGAGACTTACATTTGACTGAGCAATTGAGGGTTATGGATTTGACTGAGCAATTGAGGGTTATGGGCCTTGCTCAGGGGCCCAGCAGTGGCAGCTTGGTTTATGTAAGTATCGAACTCACAACCTTCCGATTGGTAGCCCAACACCTTAACCACTAGGCTACCACATCCCCTATACTGACTCCAGAATAGAGGCCTGGGTCAAGATCAGCCTAGTACCAGACCTAGTTTAAGTTCACTACACAGTTCAGTAACAAACACATATTCCTGTCCAGCAACTACCACTCAGTTTAACATCAAGTCCAGTAGAGAACACACAGACCAGTACCCAGCATCCATTCTAGACCGGTCTGATAGCAAGTTCACAAACTAATCCATCAGTCAGATACAGAACAACCAGTCCAATACACAATATCCAGGTTTGTGCCCCTCACCAAGTCCAGTCCACTACACAATACTCAGTCATGTCCAGTCTACAGCAATCCCTGCACTCGGTTCATCTAGAACCGACTAACTCGACTAACATCCATTATTCAGTCTGCTTCAATACTCAGTCCAGTATTCAACATCCACTCCAGTCCAATCTACAACCCAGCATCAAGTCCACTACACACAACCAGTCCAGTGGAGCACCCAAAATGCATAATCAAATCCAATAAATAATGTTGTATTAGTCAACCCAGTACTCAAAGCAAATGCAGTCCAGAACCCAGTCTCCAGCATATCATCCAACTCAGAACCAGAATCTATTACCTGTTCCTGTTCTCTCTCAAGCATTAGGACCTGCTACCAGTCCAGTCCAGTATTCCGTCATCTGGAGCATAGGCCCCATGTCGATTGCTAGTTCAGTAGCTACTCAGTGACGTGACATACAGCTAAGTACGGTGACCCATACTCAGAATTCTGTATTTAACCCATCCAAAGCACACACACACAGCAGTGAACACACACACACCGTGAACACACACTCACGGGCAGCCATTTATGTTGCGGTGTGTGGGGAGCAGTTGGGGGGGGTTCGGTTCCTTGCTTAAGGGCACCTCAGTCGTGGTATTGTCAGCCCGAGACTCGAACCCACAACCTTAGGGTTAGGAGTCAAACTCTCTAACCATTAGGCCACGACTTCAGGTGCACTAATCAAATCTGGCCAGTTTTGTGTGTTCAATGACACTGGTCCTAAAACAAAATCAGTAGTACATTAAGCACAAGTATACCCCATACAAGCTCCCCCCACCCCCCCCCACCCAAGAACCACACCCACGTTTGTCCCCCCAGGACAACACCCACCCTTTTCCCAGAGAACACACAACAAGGGTTGTGCCACATTAAATTATTTATAGTCAAATTTATTCTTATTAGTTATTTAAAACATTGAATTGTTTAATTATTGAATGCACATTTCTATCGGATTTGTTTACCGCAAATAAAAATATCCTAATACATAAAGCGGACATGACTCGCAGAGATGTTTTGAGTGTCATTAACCATCCAGTTCATCTCTTGCATGTTATTATGCATGTATGTAACCTTAGTCGTAACCCTAGCCCTCAACCAAACCAGACACACACAGACACAACCTCTGTGTGCATTCACATGTATATCAGCCCACACACACACTCTTTCTTTCTCTCACACACACAGACACACACACACACACAAGAGTTAGTCATGCTCTGCCTTCCTACTCCTCTCGAATTCATCGGTGCTGCAAATGTGACTTTTTCCCGCTTGAATAAGTGCAACACTCCGGGGCTTGTTCAATTAGAAAAGAGTAAAAGAGGAAGAGGAATAAAAAGAGAGAGTGAAAGATACACACTCGACTGCACACTAATCTCTACAGCGCTTGTTAAAATGTTTGTGTCCTCACTTTTAGACAATTTCGTCCTTAAACGTAATAAAAAAAAAAACAAGCTGAAAAAGTCATCAAGGCTAATTCTGATAGCAGCACACAGGGATGGAGCAATATATCACTACACTGACAATATCTTGAGTTTATCAGCTCCATCTGCTACACCGGTGTACGATTACTCGCCACACTCCATCTGGTGTTCTGCATAAAGTATTGGCCCCAATCAACCCAATGGAAAGAAGGCACCATTAACAGATAACTGATTGTGTTCTGATCAGTAGGGAAGGTCCCTACTCTTGACATTGAGACCTTATAAAACAAGAGAAAATAAACAATATAAAAGGGAAAAGAGAAATAAAGAAAGGACGAAGAAAGCAGTAGAAGAATGATGTTCGACAGGAAGTTAAAGAAAAAGGTTAGGTAGGAAAAAAGAGGCGAGAAAGAGAATTCTCAGAAAGTAAAACTGTATACTGTATGAGAGAGAATTTGTAGAAACCCAGTATGGACAATGACTCTCTCTCTCTCTCTCTCTCTCTCTCTCTCTCTCTCTCTCTCTCTCTCTCTCTCTCTCTCTCTCTCTCTTATCCTGACCGCTTCTTCTCCCCAGACCTGTCTGATCCATTCTGGTGCCTTACTTTAGCTCCGAGGTCTTATCACTCGCTGCCCCTGACGGTTATCCCACACGCACAACCTGAAGAAACATGTGTTTACTGTAGATCGTAGCGCTTAGAAACCGTAAATATGGCTTTGGACTGCAATTGATACGATCACTGATTGCTGAGATAGCTTTCAGACTTGAAGAATTTTGATACCTTTAACATGATAGATTTCAGGGTAAACCTAGGATACATTTCCTGGTTACTCGGGGTTGGAATCTTTGGACCATGTAGTACACTGTCACCGAGATAAGGTTTCTCAAAGCCTCACAACCGTCACCGTCAGTTCTGCAAATCTGCTTCGTTACAATAACCATACAAACAAAATCGGATTGCTTTATAGATATAAAACACAAACACACTTTTCCAAGGGTGCCAACAATTGTTAAGATGTCTGTCTGCACATTCTTTGGGATGTGGTAGCCTAGTGGTTAAGGTGCTGGGCTACCGATCAGAAGGTTGTGAGTTTTATTCCTACGTCCACTAAGCTGCCACTGCTGGGCCCCTGAGCAAGGCCCTTAACCCTCGATTGCTCAGTTTTATAAAAATGAGATGAAATGTAAGTTGCTCTGGATAAGAGTGTCTGTTAAATGCTGTAAACACACATCATATTAATAATCAGCTTTCTACCACTGCACCAGCCCTACCCTTCCCACACAAGTTCCCATGATAATAGGTCCAGATGGTGTACCTTAGGTGCACCATTTATAGTGCACTAGAGAGAAGGGAGTAGGTCATGGTTTAGGACAGGACAGGGCATGAGTTCCACCTGAGATCCATTAGGGTTTAGTTTCACGCTATGAATGCACCTCTGATGTTGAGCCCCTCAGGCTCAGGTGCTATTAGTCTCACACACACACATACACACACACACACACACACACCTGAATGATGGGGTGTGTTCTGTGCACAGTGTTCTGTGCGTGTCGATGGAATTTTTGGCGTAGGTGTTGGAGGTGTGTCTGAAACCGAACGCATTCTCCTGACTCAGTGACAGTGACGAAAGCTACTCAAAACAAACAAATTATCGAAATTACTAAGATACTTCTGATGGACGTACAGCATGGGTAAAAGGATAAAAAAGAGAAAGGGAACAATTCAAAAATAAAAAGAACTAGAAAGAAAGGGAAGACTGAAAGAAGGAAAGAAATAAAAGATAGACAGGAAAATAATACATTTTAAGCAGATGTTGAAAAAAGAAAGGGAAATGTTTGACAGAAAGTAAAATAGAAAGACAGGAGAAAGGAGAAGAAAAATAAACTAAAAAAAACGACAGAGTAAGAGAATGATGGGGGGGGGGGGGGCACGGTGGCTTAGTGGTTAGCACGTTCGCCTCACACCTCCAGGGTTGGGGTTCGATTCCCGCATCTGCCTTGTGTGTGTGGAGTTTGCATGTTCTCCCCGTGCCTCTGGGTTTTCCTCCAGGTATTCCGGTTTCCTCCCCCGGTCCAAAGACATGCGTGGTAGGTTGATTAGCATCTCTGGAAAATTGTCCGTACTGTGTGTGTGTGTGTGTGTGTGTGTGTGAATGAGAGTGTGTGTGCCCTGCGATGGGTTGGCACTCCGTCCATGGTGTATCCTGCCTCGATGCACGATGACGCACAGGCTCCCCGTGACCTGAAGTTCGGATAAGTGGTAGAAAATGAGTGAGTGAGAGAGAACGATTAAGAGGTGAAGGTAGCTTTTCTGTTCTGTTCTGCTTTTCTGTTATCTTGTTTGTGATGCAGTATTTGTAGCATGTTAGCCTGAATGCTATTAAGAACGTTCACCTAAATGCACAGCAGAGATAATCTGGTGCGTCACACACTTTGTTCCTTTGATGTTGACTTCGTTCTGGCGACATAGTAACTGAGACGTCTCGTGGTCAGGCCTTGAAGTTGCTGATAAATGACAAATTCTCCCTCTCTCTATCTCTGTCCTGCTCTCATTTACACTTGCTCGGGGCTAAATTCCAGACGAGAGCCGACGCAATTCCGATGCCTCACATCTCACTAATTCTGTTTCTGTGCTATCTGAAGAAGAGCTTTGTGAGGTTGTGCAAGCTCCGAGGGTCTTCTGTGGTTTTTTTTTTCTTTCCAGATGTCAACGTTAGTGGTTAATTTTCTGCCTGCGTGGCTCCACATCAGTTCTGTCTGTTTTGGATGCTGCGTCTGTCACAGTCTGAGTTTGCCACGAGCAAGGCATCATCAATTTTCTTTTACCTTATCAGCATAGAACACACACCCAGAACGGGATGTGATAAATTAGCCGGAGAGGCAATAGACATAAAGATCATAAGCAAATCAAATTCAAGACATAAAGATCATTAGCCAATCATATTTAAGACATAAAGGTCAGTAGCCAATCAGATTAACTATATTGCCCAATTAAAATATTGAAAAAATATTGAAATAATCCGCTTAAATTAGATAAAAAAATAATATTAGGAAATTAAAATGAAGTAAAGTTAGTCTGTCAGTCTTAGCAAGGGAAGGCGTGGCCTCTGTGTGTACAGGTGCACTAAAGAAGGCGGGACCTCTGTGTATACAGGTGCACTAAAGAAGGCGTGGCCTCTGTGTGTATAGTTGCACTACAGAAGGTGTGGCCCCTGTGCATACAGGTGCACTAAAGAAGGCGTGGCCTCTATGTGTACAGTTTCACTACAGAAGGCGTGGCCCCTGTGTGTACAGTTGCACTACAGAAGGTGTGGCCTCTGTGCATACAGTTGTATTAAAGAAGGCGGGGCCTCTGTGTGTAAAGTAGCACAAAAGAAGGCGGGGCCTCTGTGTGTACAGTAGCACAAAAGAAGGCGGGGCCTCTGTGTGTACAGTAGCACAAAAGAAGGCAGGGCCCCTGTGTGTACAGTTGCACTAAAAAAAGGCGGGGATTCTGTGTGTACAGTTTCACTAAAGAAAGCGGGGCCTCTGTGTGTACAGTTGCACAAAAGAAGGCGGGGCCTCTGTGTGTACAGTTGCACAAAAGAAGGCAGGGCCTCTGTGTGTACAGTTGCACAAAAGAAGGCGGGCCTCTGTGTGTACAGTTGCACAAAAGAAGGCGGGCCTCTGTGTGTACAGTTGCACAAAAGAAGGCGGGGCCTCTGTGTGTACAGTTGCACAAAAGAAGGCGGGCCTCTGTGTGTACAGTTGCACAAAAGAAGGCGGGGCCTCTGTGTGTACAGTTGCACAAAAGAAGGCGGGGCCTCTGTGTGTACAGTAGCACAAAAGAAGGCGGGGCCTCTGTGTGTACAGTTGCACTACAGAATGCTTGTCCTCTCTCTCTGTATCAGTAAAGAATGTATGGCTTTTGTGTTTATAAGTGCATACATGGGGGTGTGGCTTCTGTGTATACAATCTTTCTAAAGGTGTAGTCTCTTGTACCACAGTCTTAGTGAAGTGGGTGTGGCTTTGTGTCTATAACCTCAATAAAGAAGGCGTGGCATCTGTCTTTCCAGTTTCGGTGAAGGCACGGCTTTGTGTCTATAGCCTTGATAAAAACGGCCTGGCCTCAGAGACAGAGACATTTCATCACACTGATCTGAGGCTTCATTCATTCACAATTTAATGACTTTTAGTCATTTTATTCAGAAGCCACAGCACAAGTGTTCTGTTTTCACTGAATATCAACAACGTAACAAAGAGTCCTTTGTACCGGTATTTTTATTTTATTTCTTCCTTCCTCCCTCTATCGCTCCTTTTCTTTCTCCGTTGCTTCACCTTCACCACTCTGCCTCGCCACTCTGGAGCTATTTTTAGCTTCCTGGCTGCAAATCCGGAATAAGCAGATCCTTCCTCCGCAGAATCGAATAAACCGATGCAGCGACTCCTGCTGCAAAAAGTTCAGCTGAGGGGACAGATGAGGGACAAAAGGAAGAGGAACCAAATAATATATATATATAATAATAAAAATAAAATAATATAATAATAATAATAGAGGAACCAAAAAAAGGAAGGACAGATTGAAGGACAACATCAAGAGGAAGAAACCCGAGAGCAGTATTCATGGTAGGAAAACAATAGGGACTTTAATAAGGGACAGAAATGAGTGACAATAGGATAGAAAAAAATGAGAGGATCCAGGGACAGATACAAGAGACAATTAAGGGACAAAGACAAGAGGGATAACAGAAGAACATCAAAAAGCAAAAGGAACAATCAGGAGATAAAAACAAGATGGACAGCAAAGGGATAAAAATAATAGACAATTGAAGACAAAAACAAGAAAAAAATAATGGGGCCACAACATGAGAGGCATAACATTTAAAAAAAACCAAGAAGGACACCTGAGAGGGACAAGAGGAACAGTCAAGGACAGAAGGATCAACAAAGGTAGAGCAAGAGAGAAAAAGGAAGGATGATAGAGGGACAAAAACAAGTGAGACAACTGAACAGGAGAGATACGCAAGTAAGGGACAAGAAAAATAAGCAACTGAGGGACAAAACCAAAGGAACAAATGAGGACAAAAAATGTAAGGGACAAAAATCATAACACAGAATATTTAGCACCTGTTAGTACAATGTGTGATATAACCGATTTAAAGAATCATCTTCTCTCTTTCTCTCTCCCTCTCTCTCCCTGTCTTTCTCTCTCTCCCACTCTCTCTCTCTCTCTCTCTCTCTCTCTCTCTCTCTCTCTCTCTCTCTCTCACTCTCTCTGCTGACAGGAAGTTCCTTCACGACGAGCGTGTCATGAAGATAAATTAGGACATGATTAGGAATCCTGACTGTCAGGACGCGTCCCTTTATTCAGGAGAGTCTATCTGACATAAACACAAACACATACGAGCCTTCACCATCCTGCAGACCTTCACAAACACCTCGCCACCAGGCTTCCTGTGCATGCAGGGTGTCCAAAATAAATCCTGTCCACGAAAAAAAACAG
>NC_062535.1:4650644-4685644 GCF_022655615.1 Tachysurus fulvidraco
TTTAGGTGAAGGTGATTAAAAGAAAAGAAAAACTTTTTTAAGTCCAGTGATGTTTTTACTGGATGTGACATTTGAATAAATTAATATTTTATCTATCTATCTATCTATCTATCTATCTATCTATCTATCTATCTATCTATCTATCTATCTATCTATCTATCTATTTTTATTTCCTATACCTGCAGTAATTATTAATCATAATAAATGCCTTGTTTATTTCCTGAGTGTATCTGCTCTCTCTCTCTCTCTCTCTCTCTCTCTCTCTCTCTCTCTCTCTCTCTCTCTCTCTCTCTCTCTTCCTTTCTTTCTTTCTTTCTTTCACAAGCAAACTTTCCGTGACTTCTCTGAGCTCATGTAAACATTAGCGCTAGTTCATGTTTAAATAGCATTAGCTTAGTGTATGTATGTGTAGGATAAATAACACAATGAGAAACACGCACCTACACACACACACACACACACACACACACACACACACACACACACACACACACACACACACGCACACACTTATGTTAAATACTCCTAAGAAACCATTGACTTCTTGGAAAAAGCGCTTTGTTCCGGATCAAACCTGTCAGGCTGAGAGTTATCATGTTTGTGCTCCGTCTCAAAGTGTTCATATGGTCTTATTTGTTGTGGTTGAGGTACTGTGCATCAAGTTAGCTATGTTTTTTAGCTACATAAGGTTTAGTACTTAACATCAAACAGGTTTTACTTGCTAGCAAATTTTCCATCATTAACATAATTAAAAACACGGCCTGTATTCATAAAGATTTTAAGAATGATCTCAGAGGGTTCTTAAGTTTAACTTCTAACTATGGACTTTATCTTCTGAGTGATTCAGGACAAGAGCAACTCTGAACAAGGAAAATACAAGAAGTTTGATCTTAGACAGGAGGCGGGGCTTAACCCATTACTAGATATGACATGTTCTTTTGAAGACTGTGATTGGTTGTCTAATAAAAAAATAAAAAATAAAAATAAGAGCACTTTTAAAATCAGGTCTATTATTATAACCCTTCACTTTGTCTCTATGTTAAGATATTTGAGTCTATATCGTGTAGGGATTACATTTGTGAACGATCATATTAGAGATGTTCTTACACCTGTATGTTCCACAGTAAACGTAATAAATGTAAATGTCATAGAGACAAATTATGTATGGCATTTCAGCTCTGATTCAGAGATGTTAGAGTATCTATAAATGCCATATATATATATATATATATTAGTTATCATCACTAATATAATTGGTCACAAAAATAATTTCAATTTTTTACAAATTTTCATGAATACAGGCCCAAATATTGATGCTACAAATAGCTAAAAAAATGCCATCAATCTGGTGATTTAAAATAATTAAATGACTAAATATTAATCGAAATAACTTACTTAGTGTTATCTAGTTTGCGAAACAACTACTGGCTAAGAGCTACACGCTATGCAGAACTGTACTTTAAAATTCCTTTCCTCAGCTCTTCAGTGAGTGTCAATGAGACGCTAATGCTAACTAGCAGGACGTCATTAAACATGGCAACATTTCTGTGGAAAAAAAAAGTGCACACTTTGCATTCATGTCCATATTTTGTTCCGAGTGTCATGGCAGCATGTCACGAACGTTATCTGAAAGTTTATTTATTTATTTATTTGTTTTTGTATCTGTCTGTCAAGCTCCTGTGGCATTTGTTTTTTCTTCTCCGCTTTGAGCCTGTGTGTTTTCTGGAGTATGAAATCTAGTTAGCGACACTGTGTTAGCCACATTTACTAAGCAGCGCTAAACATAAATAAATAAATAAATAAATAAATAAATAAATAAATAAATAAATAAATAAATAAAAATACTGTCCATAATTTTCTTGTTAATCTGATTGGACTCAGATTTAGATCAGATTTTCTTTTTGAGTTAGATCTTTCTTAATTAGCACTGCATACTAGCAAAACAATTCTAACCATTTTTTTTTTTCCATTTGCATATGCTCGCATGCATTAGCATAGACACGTCCAATTTCAGGAGCTCTGTGAATTTTCTCCTTGTTTCTGAGCTAAACATATTCACCCTTATGGATTTCCAGCCTCACTGCAGACAGTAAACATTGTTTTGCACTTTGCTTGTTGGAAAACATCCTCCTTTGATTAACATCAACGTGCAGGTATATTCATTATTTATGTCCTAAAAACAGAGAAGTGGGTTATGTTAGTCATTTTTGAAGCATTAGAGTGTGTAGGAGTTTAACGTAGCTTTGTAATACTACTACAATAAAGAATACATTTTTTCTAAAAAAAAAAAAAAAAAAAAAGAAGCTTTTAACAGAGTAGAAATACTATTATTAGGATATAATATGTATTTTAACTTTGAGGCAAAAATAATCAGCAAATCTGGAGGCTTAACACGAAAAGTTCGGATTAATTACGTGCACCAAGAATTTATTTTAGACGCTGAAAATACAAAGAATATATATGTCACATGCTTTATTGAATTTCCATCAAATAGTCTTGTAGTGAGCTTGGTGAGAAAATAGATTATTCTATATTTCAACACAGTAACGTATCTCTTGTAAATGCATATACTGTAATGTCAAAGTTATCGAAAAAAAAAGAAACCCAAGTGCTAGCATGGTGTCGATGCTAATTTTGACTGTACACTTTACTGTAACTTTTATTTACATCAATCATTACAACATCGAAAGGCACACATACATAGAAACGTTCCGTTATGTACAAATATATACAGAATAAATAAACTCTGATCTACATCAGTACAAAATAAAGCTATGGTGCTCTTACATACAGCAAATCCTTTCAAACCACCCTGCATAATTATTTATCATGCTGAGACAAAAGACTTTGTTATATTATGTAGAGTAATGAAATTCAAAAGAAAAAAACAAACAAAACAAAAAAACTTGTATACATCAATCTCATACACACCGGTAGCTACACTTGATTGTCAAGTGCCATCTCTTTAAATGGCATTTTGAGTAGTGCAATTATTTTGTTTTATTTTGTTTTTCTGTAAAATTCGGAACTGCGGTAATTGCTGGGGTTGCGATGACAGGCAACAGATAAAATGTTATGGACAGAACTTTGCTTTTTGTTTTGCCGAAACAATGTCAGGAATAAATAAATACAACTTTATGAAAAAAATGCACAGCAGACATATTAAAATTAAGACCAAGCTGACAATTTATCGGGTGTACCTTCTGCACACGTCTTCTCTTCTTCTTCACTAAATACTGGCACCATTCTACCCCGTATAAAAAAAAAAAAAACAACGACATAGGATCACGGTGTTGGTACGAGTTAAGGTTAAGGTACAGCAGTGTTTAATGAGAACCAGTCCACCAAACAAAAGCACTCCAACAGCCAGTTAGAAACTTGAGGGCTTTAACAGCCGCTGCATGGAAGACAAAGAGATTTAGACTTTAATTGCACTTTTCCACCAAATAAGCACGGCTTGGTCACAAAGTGCCAGGAATATCTGTATACTGATGTTACCTATCGCACAGATTATTGACCCATCAATAGGGAGCACTAATTTTAGCTCCGCCCACATGTCCTGACCTGGCTCACTTTGGCAACCAGACAAGCAAGAGGGATAAGATTGTTTTGCACCGGCATGGATGGCTGTTACGTCCAGCAGACATGCACCACAAATTGATGAATTTCACTCTATAAATATTGTATATCCTACAACACATAAAACTGACAACCTTAAATTATCAAATGATTCTATAAAGAACCACTTTTTTCCTATAAAAACCCTGTTTTCTAAAAAAAAATAAAAAAAAAATAGCCATATGGATAGCACCAGGTAGGATCTAGGTATTGGCCAATATTTGTATTATACAAATAAAAAAGACACGATTGACATTTTGTTAGGTAATTAAGTGTTACAGGTACTGTAGAGCCACTTGGTTCAATGGCTCTTTAGTTATGGTGCTTTTCCACTGGCTTTATCAGCTGCAAAATTGTTTTTGTATTGCCCCTCTTGCCATTCCAGATACTGTGAATCAGGTTGGATCATAGGGCAAATTTAAAACACTGATTTGGTCAATTCAGGCTCATAATCATCCTGATCGTTGTTTCTAACTGGAGTGATGTGGTAGGAATCTATGTAGAATCTTTAAAGGAGAGTTACCTTAAGACCGGTGACAAGTTAACCAATGTGTCTTATAGTACTAGACTGTAGCTGCATTTGGCCAACGGCACATGATATTTATGGCAAATTGACAAGACGAGACAAAACGGAATGGACAATGACCTCATTTGATGTGAAATGATGCAAAATAGGTCATGGTCTTGGTTCCGCTTCAGCAACACATTTTTCTGCGTTCTCCTAAATGACCACATTCACAAAGATCAGTAGCTGCATGTTATGTCTGCTCAAAAAATCATCAAGGCACTTTGGGTATTATCTCTCAAAGCAGGTCTGATATTAAAGTGTTACAGTGTGCTGTATCTCAGTTAAAAGTCGTCTGATGCTCGAGTACCTCCAAGTAATCCGGTTCGGCGTGTAGATTAGCTTTCAGTTCAAAGTACTCGTTTTTAGTCTGCTCCACCATAACCTTCCGTGGCCTGGTGTACACAAGTGTCTCCATCAGTTTGAGCTCTTGATGATGCCCAGGGACTTGCATGTCTTGTAGCTGTGGTATGCTTTTCCTGAGATATTCTGTGATGCTAAGTTGTTGAAGTTCACGGTCGCGCTCCAGGATATTTTTGTACAAAGATCCCTTGTCACCCAAAGAAACAAAATCAGCAGGATACTCATGGGACACAGCTTTGTACTTCATTGACCCCGTAAGGGGGGAGCCATTCTCCTTATCCATGATACTGTGGCAAAGACGATTTGATTTTTCTGTGTCATAATCCTCTGTGTCATAGTCTTTGTGCTGTGAACAATAGCTGGGGTTCCTGCAAACCTGGATAATGGGACTTCGGGAAGGTTCATCGTACATGTTTGTGTCATGTCTCTGAGCCAAGTGATGAGTTGTTTTTTGTCCATACATGCTGTAATGCAGGTGGATTGGGCTGTTTTCACGAGGCTGCTCCTCAGCTTGCTTTTTCTTGGAATGACTGCGTCGGCGATGCAAGACAAAGACAATTATCCCAGCAGAGCAGAAGATGATGGTAAGGAAGAGAATAAGAAGGCAGAGTATAAGGACAGAAAGAGGAACTGCATCCGTTATGGATTGGAAGAAGCTGTTTATACCTTCTTCTGGTGCTTCTGTTGTTACAACCCCAAATTCACTTGAAGGCAGGGAGTATAGGGTGACCAAACCAGGGCAGAGTACATCATGCTTCAGGTGCCTGACCTCAGCATTCACTACCTTTTTTGGACTATGGCACAAGATGGATCCCACCACTGTATCTTTCCTCAGCTTCTCCAACCACTGCTTCATGCTGACTAGATCACAAGTGCAGTCCCAAGGATTCTCCTCAAGGTAAATCTGTTCCAGGAAATCAAGCTGCTCCAACACATTGCTGACCTGCAGGTGCATGAATAGGTTGTTTCGCAAATTCAACTTGGTCAAGGGCACGTTTCTAAATATCTGGGCTGGTAGAGCACTGAGCTGGTTGTTGTTTAAAAACAGGAGCTTTAGGTTTGTCAAAGGGTTGAATGACCCTGCCTCAATCTCTCTGACCGCATTATATTCCAAGTACAAGTTCTCCAGATTGTGGAGGCCCACAAACATAGTTGCTGTAATCTTCTCTATCCTGTTGCCATTTAGATACAGCTTTTTAAGACTGCTTAAACTTAGGAAAGTTTCATTGTCTATATAGTTTATTTGGTTGTTGGCCAGATTCAGCACTTCCAAACTGTCATATGTGACAAAATCATATTTTAGAAGTCTCTCTATCATGTTCCCAGATAAAACAAGCTTACTCGGGCTTTGCTGAAAAATTCCAAGATCCGATATCCTTTGGATGCCCCGATCCTCACAGTGGATTAGGAACCCAGAGCTTGGGTGGTTATGACAAGAACACTGTGATGCGCAGGATGTCTTTGGAACATGAGATGATGTGGGGATCTTTGCTTCATTTCTTGAGTCTGGTATTTGGAGCACCTTTGTGGAAGGGGTGACCACCATGTCTAGAGATTTGGATGGCTCCTCAAAAGTTATATCCGCATGGGAGGGGCACAATATGTCCCGTTTCACTTTGGCCAGAGGGATACCCTTGAGATGCTGAGGACTGCTGCAAACCACTTCCCCAATGGCCGACTGTGCTCGCATGTTCTCAATCCAGACTTTCAAATGAAGGTTCTGACAGTCACATACCCAGTTGTTGTCCTCTAGAAGAAGCTCAATGATGCGTCCGATGTGCTCTAAAAAGCCCACGTAAGGGAGGGTCTGGAGCTTGTTTCCACGTAGGTCCAAATGGGTCAGAGGCACGAATCGGAAGATGTTGCTTGGAAGGAAGTCAATTGAGTTGTCATTGAGGATCAGGACTTTGAGACGAACAAGTTTGCTGAAAGCCCCAGGCTCCACGACTCGGATAAAGTTTGTGTCAGCCTGGAGGTATTCCAAATTTACCAAGCCATGAAAAGTATCCTCCTTCAACATCACCAGGAAATTACTATTAATGTGCAACTTCTTTAAGGAGCCCAGTGCAGCAAAAACCCCCGGCACCAACTCTTGTATGCTGTTTCCACCCAGATGTAACGTGACTGCATTCCTGAAAGCCTCCATTTCCTCTGGGAGCAGCTCCACAATATCATTTTTGTATAGATTCAAATGGAAAGGTCTATCGGAAGGTACCTGTACTTGAGAGATCTTGTTTATGTTCCTTTCCTCACAGTTTACGTTCAACATGCCATCTTTCTCCTCACAGGCACACAACATTTCACAAGCTCCTCCAAATGATACCTTAGGGCTCTCATCTTCCTGAAAACTAGCACAAGCTAAAAAGGAACAAATGAACACAATCCTGGCCAGCATTGTCTCTCTCGGGTGTCTGCAAAGACAAGAAGAATAAGAAAACCAGGAATTAGTTACCAGAATTATGATGTGGAATAAAAAAAAGTGCTGATTAGACCTTAATTACTGAAAACTGTTATATACATCCTTGTTTGGAACATTCAAATGCTTGTGTCATCAGTTGCTCACCTGCTTCTAATCATCTCTGCACCTTGCAAAATCCCCCTAACAATGTGTATATTCTAAATGTTTTTTTTTAGCTGTCAAGGGTTCACAGGTGTTCAGAAGCCACAGACAGGAGCTTTGTTAAACTTTTCAGCAGACCTTTTCATTTTGAAGTATATGATTAAAGACTCTCACTGTTCTCACTAGAAGCAGCACACTAAAGTGACAGCCTTGCCGCTCACTGTTACAAGGAACTGACACTGGAGACTCTTAGAAATGTTAACAAACAAACATGTACGTGCAGAAAAGCTCACCATATCACCGAATATACCCTGTTTGTGTGGAGCATCTGCCACATAGGTCCCTGCGACTGAGCTGTTACTACAGAAATGCCGGCGAAATCGAACGAACCCGTTATTAAAAAGGTAGACTATCTGCACCACATATATGTATATGTATAAATAACCTGAGGATTATAACTATATGTTCATTCATTCACTCATTCATTTTCTACCACTTATCCGAACTCTCGGGTCACGGGGAGCCTGTGCCTATCTCAGGCGTCATCTGGCATCGAGGCAGGATACACCCTGGACGGAGTGCCAACCCATCACAGGGCACACACACTCTCTCATTCACTCACACACTACGGACAATTTTCCAGAGATGCCAATCAACCTACCATGCATGTCTTTAGGAGGAAACCGGAGTACCCGGAGGAAACCCCCGAGGCACAAGGACAACATGCAAACTCCACACACACAAGGCGGAGGCAGGAATCGAACCCCCAACCCTGGAGGTGTGAGGCAAACATGCTAACCACTAAGCCACCGTGCCCCCTAACTATATTTTAGTATATAT
Organism: Tachysurus fulvidraco; assembly: GCF_022655615.1. Classification (NCBI taxonomy): domain Eukaryota; kingdom Metazoa; phylum Chordata; class Actinopteri; order Siluriformes; family Bagridae; genus Tachysurus; species Tachysurus fulvidraco. The sequence goes on from NC_062535.1 coordinate 4,658,591, forward strand.
TAATGTTTTTCACTGTACTTCCCAATTGGTGCTAATTTTGATTTATTTGTACGACCCTCAAACTATCCTCAAAACCCACCACCACCACTACCATCACCACCACACTCGATCCAACACTTTCAGGCAACACAGAGACTGTTTTGCTGTTTTCTTCATCTGTTAAAGCCAACGCTAAGAGAGGGAAAGAGGAAAAAGAGAGAGGAACACAGGGGTAAATCTTAAATTAAAAACACAGGAAATTGTGAGGAAAAAAGCAATAATATATATATATATATATATATATATATATATATATATATATATATATATATATATATTATACGCACATGTGTATATCTACTTGTTAAATGACTCGTTTCAATTGCTCCGGATGTTTCCTGATAGCTATCTGTATTATTATTATTATTATTATTATTATTATTACTATTATTATTAGTAGTAGTAGTAGTATTACTTTCTTGGCTAGCCAACCTTCAATGCTGATTATGTATTCAAGATGCATGCTTTGATAACTTGTCCTGTGAGGTTATTCACATTGTCGTAGCACTGTTCCTGCAGCGAGACATACATCTAGTCATTTTTCATCAGGTGTAACGCAATTTTGATCTGCCGTGACGAGGCAGCGGCGGCACATCTGTTTGACAGTGATGCTACAGACAATCGATTTCCCTGCTGAAATCAAACGGCGGCAGGAAAAAAATCCCAGGCCGTGGGCGCTGACGAAATGAAGCGCAAGGAAGAGATGAAACGATCAAACACTGCTCGTTTATTCCCACCCGGGGACCCGGGCATGGGGCGCACAAAATGAGATTAAAACAATACACAAGGGGGAAAGGCCTGCTGCCCCATTAGGACTCGCTGAAGCTAAGATTTCAGCCTCCCACGCATGTTAAATAATGAGGCACTGCAAAAAAAAAGCAGGCGGTTGTACTACTTGTAAATCCCACAGTCAATCAGGGTGGGTTGCAAAAACACCATTTACTCCAAGCGCATGTCATGTTTCAGTAGCGCTGATAAATTAGACTTTAATACATCTGCAGTCTTGTATGAAATGGCAACGGATCAAAAGTTGCTTAACACGCAATCATCAATCATACACACCAGATCTTAAGTACATTTAGCCAAACAAATATCACTCAGGATGATTCATGTTTTCTTTTTCTTTACAGTTGTTAATCGTGACTTTTGCAATTCGGCAAAATGTAAATGAGCACGCTAACATTTTTCTTGCTAATATCAGAGGTCCTGTTACTGTATGTTTGCAGAATTTGTGATGTCGAGGTTTTAAATTCTTCGAAATAAATTTGATGTATGTTTAAAATATATCTGATTAAATAAAACCAATAAAAGGATAAACACAAAATGTAATGAAATTAAACAGCTAAGAAAAAAAAAATTATGGCTGTATCAAAAGGCACTATTATGTTTAAGCCTTTTTCTTGAGGACTTTACAAATCATCATACTGACAATATGGATTATTTACCAATTATTGGAGAAACATTGCTTGTTTTTTCCAATGTTACAAATTTTTTAAAAATATTTAAAATAGCTTCGATTCGAACAGGATAATGAACCCTCGGTGCCGCTGAGGAAATGTTTCCTGCATCTCTGTTTTTATATCATGGATGAATTTCTGGAGGTGCTCTAATGGGCTGTTTTCAGTAGCTTATTAGCAGCTTGTCGCTAACCGCTGCAACCTGAATGCTCGGGGTGAACACTATGTCCCGTTTAATAACACCAGGAAAAGCTGTTTATTTCAATTTTACCTCATGAAGCTGTCTAATATTTACATTTTAACTGCACTGATATGGACCCTCCTCATGAAATATTTAAGCTGTTTGTGTCTAGCGGTTTGGCGGCTCTACAGACGTCGTGCTTCGTGGTTATAGCAGCCGTGTTTCAGGTCTGGACACGTCTCAATAACGGACACTGTTTACAAAACTGGTAGAAGGAGTTTGACATTCAGTGTGCTAAAGCTAGTCATAAAGCTCTCTTATCCAGAACGTGCAGTTTTCACCTTTTCATTAGTAGTCACAATGAGAGGCCTCGGATCGCTAATTTGCTAATTCGAGATCAGCGGAATATTAATTAGTGTTTACTTTTCAAACTGTGTTGTTTTTCTAGAGAAGAGGATTTTATGAACTGTTAGCTAGCTTGCTTTGTTTTAACTAATTGATGGTGTGTTCGATGTGTAGACATTTATGTTATTTTTTATCATATGAGACAGCTTGTGATAGCTAATCATCAGCACCGACATGCTAACCTCTTGAAATATCGGCATGACATTTTGTCACATAATACACCTACTTGAAATGTGCCAAGCTAATTAATCTGCCTGAAATTTTGAACCTTGATGTATTATTCAACCGCTATGGAATTTGGATTGCATCCCACACACACACACACACACACACACACACACACACACACAACCGGAATTGTTTTCTCAAACTTGGCCTAATAACAGAAAGTAATATCAATTAATTTAGTGTCATATGCTAACTGCTTGGACTTATGCTCACCAGCAGCTTTAATAAAATCACACAAATGCAGGTCAAGCGCATCAGTTAATGTTCACATAAAACATCTCTGTGACTTTAACCTCATGCTTGTTGGTACCAGATGGGATTTATGACAAATTCTTGTTCTTCTGGGATTTCCACACACAACAATTTCTCAAATTATAACTCTTTACAACTGTAGTGAGCAGAAAAGCATCTAAAAAATAACCACAGTGCAGTTTGGATGAGTCTGTGGATCATGTTAGGGTCAGATTCCTGTTTTTGGCTGTCAGGAGAGAAAGCTGATGTGGTCTTCTGCTATTGAAGTTCATCCACCTGAAGGTTGTGCAGGATGAGATGCTTTTCTGCTCATGATAAACGTGTAGGTGTACAGGTGTTCCTAATAAAGCGGACGATACGCGTATACGCTCTTATCCAAACCGCTTGCTTTATGTTATTACCCTGTCTGGACTAATTAACTGCATTGAACATCATTTGTAATTTTTTCCCTCTTTAACCTTCTGTGCTGTTCTGGAAAAAAAAAATAAAGTTCGAGAGAATTTCAGCCTCACACTCGGATGCTAATCAGATTAGCTGTAATTATTTCACAGACGTTCGTTATTAGATCAACGGGACAGAGTGGAATGCAGAATGAAAAATGAACATCTGGAAGCACCAGCTGCTGCCTTATCTCTAAATAATGTGAGAGCAGGTTACACACACACACACACACACACACAAACACACACAGCATGTAAATGTTCCAGGTGTCTTCCTGATAAGTCGTAGTTAGTAGGAATAAAACTTGCTCTGGAAGTGATAGCTCCGCCTCCAAGACCAAGCAGTATGATGTTGTAGCTGAAAGCTCGAATCTGATTGGTTGGAACGTCTTGATTATTTCAGACATCACAATCGGTTCCGGGTTGCAACATGAAATTATAACATTGATGGGTTGCTATTGTTACCATGTTATTGTTACTATAGGAACAGCTCATACGCATGACTTCGATATGATAAATGGATTTAATAACATGTTTTTTTTTTGTTTGTTTTGTTTTTGGAAATCGTCCCAGTTGTACGCAAGGCACCAATTTTCGTTTCGTGTTTTTTTTTTTTTTCTCTCTCAGTAAAATGACAGACTGCACTTTAAGTGTGTGTGTGCGTGTGTGTGTGTGTGTGTGTGTGTGAGAGAGAGAGAGAGAGGCTGGTAACGTGCCCGAGTGTGCTTTACAACGCTTACAAATGTTTCCTCTCCTTATTACATGCTCACTCGTGTGTAATTCATTACTTCATCCAAGCACAGGAGTACAGGCTAAGACCTCCAGCACACCACGCCGGTTCACGTGTCTACCAGCCAGACGTGTGCTCTGTTTGGACTGATCCTCTATTTAATCTGTTAGTCTATTTAACTCTTCTCATTACTGTTAACTGCTGCTATGCTGTTAATTGCCGTTCTTACGTCTGCTTCTCCGGGAATAATGCGTCAGTGATGACGGTCAAAACACTCACCGTGCTTGGACAGGAGATGGATAACACACCAACACACTAACACGCCTCGGGAGCAGCTTTTAGCTCTCACGGTGGATTTTGTGAAGATTGATTGCTGGACCAATGTTGAGTCTTTTTGGTGTCAGTATTTTGCTCTTGGGTGTGTATTCGAATTTAATGGTGTGCTCCAAATGACTCCTAAAATCTTTTTTTTTTTTTATGACTGTAAAAAGCAATTCCAGCAAATTCGTTAAGGTTAATGACCTCCTTTTGCTTGGTCTCCTCATGGGGAGGTTGCTCACTTATACGTTCGCTGGCTACTGACGCAACCGGAAAGCCAACCCATGGAATTAAACATATTGGACTGACTAACCAATGAGTGGATAATTTACTAGTTCCCAATGTGCTTCCTTTGGGTTTCTGGGTCTCAGTACACCAAATATATTTAGCTCCTGCTACAAATCTGCTAATTTTCAGATTAGTGTAGGCAGAGAATGCAATACAGAACTGAAGTTCGATAGGGCAAATACACACACTGACCCTGCTGCTGGGAAGGTAAACTTAACATTAATCCCGCCCCTTGTCCTGGCTGTAACCAATCGTTTTTATGTATAATAAGGGTGGCAGAAAACGTTTTAGTTCTTACTTCAAAGTTAATATAAATTATTAAGTTGTGGGGGAAGTCGTGGCCTAATGGTTAGAGAGTTTGACTCCTAATCCTAAGGTTGTGGGTTCGAGTCTCAGGCCGGCAATACCATGACTGAGGTGCCCTTGAGGCATCGACCCCCCCAACTGCTCCCCGGGCACCGCAGCATAAATGGCTGCCCACTGCTCCGGGTGTGTGTTCACGGTGTGTGCGTGTTCACTGCTGTGTGTGTGTGTGTGTGTGTGTGTGTGTGTGTGTGTGTGTGTGTGTGTGTGTGTGTGTGTGTGTTCACTCTGTGTGTGTGTGTGTGTGTTCACTGCTGTGTGTGTGTGTGTGTTCACTGCTGTGTGTGTGTGTGTGTGTGTGTTCACTTCTGTGTGTGTGTGTGTGTGTGTGTGTGTGTCTGTGTGTTCACTCTGTGTGTGTGTGTGTGTGTGTTCACTGCTGTGTGTGTGTGTGTGTGTGTGTGTGTGTGTGTGTGTGTGTTCACTGCTGTGTGTGTGTGTGTTCACTGCTGTGTGTGTGTGTGTGTGTGTGTGTCTGTGTGTTCACTCTGTGTGTGTGCACTTTGGATGGTTTAACTGCAGAGAACAAATTCTGAGTATGTCACGTCACGTCACTTCACTTCAATCCAGGAACATTTGGAGGCGGAGCTTACCCTGAAAAATGCTCCTGATTGGTCAGCGACTTTCCTGTTTTGGTTAATTTGTTGTTGTTGTTGTTTTTTTGTATTTCAAAAAGCAACATTATTCTGTGGTTCTGAAACAAACCACTATGAATAAATGTAAAAACAAGACTTCTGCCCACTTCCAGGCATCCAGCATTGTTTAGAAACAAAGCTAAGAATGCGAGGAATGGGAATTGTGCGCTTCTTCGCACTACATAGACAGCTGGGGTTCTTTTACCTTTAACTCGGGCTGTTTGTACAGTTGAGAGATGTGCAACTTGCCTAATCTCCAGTTATCCAGTAATTAAACCTATTCCATTACCTCCTCACTGCTGATGTTGATTAATGTTCTGTCATCGCAGCGCTGACAGTCATCGCAGCTGCAAATCTTAGTTTTCTATTGAAGCTGTGTATCACCGTTGCTATAGTAACAGCTCATTCACAGGGACTTGTGCAGTGGCCACGCTACATAAACAGGTTTAAAAAGTGTGGAATTGTTGATGTGTGAAGTTTTCCGTAACAAGACATTTATTTATACAGAGTTTATTGCTTACATGTTCCACATGCTCTGTATTAAGAGAGAGAGAGAGAGAGAGAGAGAGAGAGAGAGAGAGAAAGTGAAAGAGAGATGGAGAGATAGTGTGGAGTGTGTGTTGAGTGTAGAGAGTGTATTACATGTAAATAATGTGTATTACACATGAACAACAGTGTGTTGTGTGTAGAGAATTTGTCTTGCATACGAAGACTGTGTTTTGTGTAGAAAGAGTGTGTTGTGTGTAGAGACTGTGTGTTGTGTGTAGAGACTGTGTGTTGTGTATAGAGAGTGTGTTGTGTGTAGAGAGTGTTGTGTGTAGAGAGTGTTGTGTGTAGAGAGAGTGTGTTGTGTGTAGAGATAGTGTGTTGTGTGTAGAGATAGAGAGAGTGTTGTGTATAGAGATAGAGAGAGTGTGTTGTGTGTAGAGATAGAGAGAGTGTTGTGTGTAGAGATAGAGAGAGTGTTGTGTGTAGAGATAGAGAGAGTGTTGTGTATAGAGATAGAGAGAGTGTGTTGTGTGTAGAGATAGAGAGAGTGTTGTGTGTAGAGATAGAGAGAGTGTTGTGTGTAGAGATAGAGAGAGTGTTGTGTGTAGAGATAGAGAGAGTGTTGTGTGTAGAGATAGAGAGAGTGTTGTGTGTAGAGAGAGTGTTGTGTGTAGAGATAGAGAGAGTGTTGTGTGTAGAGAGAGTGTTGTGTGTAGAGAGAGTGTTGTGTGTTGTGTGTAGAGATAGAGAGAGTGTTGTGTGTAGAGATAGAGAGAGTGTTGTGTGTAGAGAGAGTGTTGTGTGTAGAGAGAGTGTTGTGTGTAGAGAGAGTGTTGTGTGTAGAGATAGAGAGAGTGTTGTGTGTAGAGATAGAGAGAGTGTTGTGTGTAGAGATAGAGAGAGTGTTGTGTGTAGAGATAGAGAGAGTGTTGTGTGTAGACAGAGTGTTGTGTGTAGAGAGAGTGTTGTGTGTAGAGAGAGTGTTGTGTGTAGAGAGAGTGTTGTGTGTAGAGAGAGTGTTGTGTGTAGAGAGAGTGTTGTGTGTAGAGATAGAGAGAGTGTTGTGTGTAGAGAGAGTGTTGTGTGTAGAGAGAGTGTTGTGTGTAGAGAGAGTGTTGTGTGTAGAGAGAGTGTTGTGTGTAGAGAGAGTGTTGTGTGTAGAGAGAGTGTTGTGTGTAGAGAGAGTGTTGTGTGTAGAGATAGAGAGAGTGTTGTGTGTAGAGATAGAGAGAGTGTTGTGTGTAGAGATAGAGAGAGTGTTGTGTATAGAGATAGAGAGAGTGTTGTGTGTAGAGATAGAGAGAGTGTTGTGTGTAGAGATAGAGAGAGTGTTGTGTATAGAGATAGAGAGAGTGTTGTGTGTAGAGATAGAGAGAGTGTTGTGTGTAGAGATAGAGAGAGTGTTGTGTGTAGAGATAGAGAGAGTGTTGTGTGTAGAGATAGAGAGAGTGTTGTGTATAGAGTGTTGTGTGTAGAGATAGAGAGAGTGTTGTGTATAGAGTGTTGTGTATAGAGATAGAGAGAGTGTTGTGTGTAGAATATGTTGTGTGTACAGTGTGTCCTGCATGTGAAGACTGTGTGTATCCCATGTGACGATGATGTAAAGATTGTGTATTGTATGTGACAAGTATGTGATGTGTGTTGTGCGTATTCAGTGTGTAATGTGTGTTCCTGGTGGTGAGTGTGTATTTACTGTATGTAGCGAGAGTGTATTCAATATGAATAATGTACAGCGTTATATGTAGAGTGTGTGTAATGGGTTTATTCCATGTGTAATGTGTATTGCATGTAGAGTGTGTGTTGTGTGTAGAGTGTGTATTGCGTGTGTAGAGTGTGTGCTGCGTGTGTAGAGTGTGTGCTGCGTGTGTAGAATGTGTGTTCTATGTGTAGAGTGTGTATTCCATGTGTAGAGTGTGTATTCCATGTGTAATGTGTATTGCATGTAGAGTGTGTGTTGTGTGTAGAGTGTGTATTGCGTGTGTAGAGTGTGTGCTGCGTGTGTAGAGTGTGTGCTGCGTGTGTAGAGTGTGTGCTGCGTGTGTAGAGTGTGTGCTGCGTGTGTAGAGTGTGTGCTGCGTGTGTAGAATGTGTATTCTATGTGTAGAGTGTGTATTCTATGTGTAGAGTGTGTATTCTATGTGTAGAGTGTGTGTCCATGTGTAGAGTGTGTATTCTATGTGTAGAGTGTGTATTCTATGTGTAGAGTGTGTATTCCATGTGTAGAGTGTGTATTCTATGTGTAGAGTGTGTGTCCATGTGTAGAGTGTGTATTCTATGTGTAGAGTGTGTGTCCATGTGTAGAGTGTGTATTCTATGGGTAGAATGTGTGTATTCTATGTGTAGAGTGTGTGTCCATGTGTAGAGTGTGTATTCTATGTGTAGAGTGTGTGTCCATGTGTAGAGTGTGTATTCTATGTGTAGAGTGTGTGTCCATGTGTAGAGTGTGTATTCTGTGTAGAATGTGTGTCCATGTGTAGAGTGTGTATTCCATGTGTAGAGTGTGTGTTCTATGTGTAGAGTGTGTATTCCATGTGTAGAGTGTGTATTCCATGTGTAGAGTGTGTATTCTGTGTGTAGAGTGTGTATTCCATGTGTAGAGTGTGTGTTCTATGTGTAGAGTGTGTGTTCTATGTGTAGAATGTGTGTCCATGTGTAGAGTGTGTATTCTATGTGTAGAATGTGTGTCCATGTGTAGAGTGTGTATTCTATGTGTAGAGTGTGTATTCTATGTGTAGAGTGTGTGTCCATGTGTAGAGTGTGTATTCTATGTGTAGAGTGTGTGTCCATGTGTAGAGTGTGTATTCTATGTGTAGAGTGTGTGTCCATGTGTAGAGTGTGTATTCTATGTGTAGAGTGTGTATTCTATGTGTAGAGTGTGTATTCTATGTGTAGAGTGTGTATTCTATGTGTAGAGTGTGTATTCCATGTGTAGAGTGTGTATTCTATGTGTAGAGTGTGTATACCATGTAGGGAGGGTGTATTTCATGTCGAAAGTGTGTTTTTTTGTGTGTGTGTGAAGATTGTGTATTCCGTGTGGAGATTGTGTTGTACATGTTACAGTGCGTCCCCTCGCTCACTACACCCTACACACTCATCCTTGCTTTACATCTCTAACCGTTCCAGATGGAACCCTAACAGAAAGGGTTTCCTTATTAAGCTTCACACCATCAAACCAGCCAAAGTTCCCTTGATGCTGCTGTTCCCTAGTTTCTAGTGTTCCTCAATTCACAATGTTTTATTCAGTACTTTCTATCCTATCTAAGTGTCCTAGCTTTCTGCGTTCCTTGTTTTTCCTTGTCCAGCGTATTCTACTGTTCCCTAGTATTTAGTGGTTGCCAGTTTCCAGTGTTCCCTTGTTTTGGGGTTTTTTGTGTTCTTTATCTTTCAATGTTCCTTAATTTTCAACCCTGACTAGTTTTCACTAGTTTTTAAAGTCTTCTCTAATTTGTAGCGTTCCAGAGTTTTCAGCGTTCCCTGATTTCTCGTCTTCCCTATTTTTGGATATCCACTGGTTTCTAACCTTTCCTTCGTTCCTTACTTTTTGAGAACCCTGAGTTTTTACTGTGCACCAATTTCCAGTGTTCTATAGTTTCCCTCATACTTCCCTCCCTGCCTCCATCCCACAGTCCCTACATCTCCCCTGACCCAAAGCAGTGTGTATTTATCTCCTTTCTCCATGTGCCTCTTATTCTCCCACGTCCCCTTGTGTCCCACTGCTACTTTCTTTTGTCCCATCATTTTTTCTCCCCCCTTCTGTTTGCAGTCCACTAGATTTCAGGTTTCTTCTGTTCCCTGGGTGTTTGATAGCTGTAATATAAACAGCGCGCGCTCCTGAACTCCCACCCGAACGCTTTATTGCTTAAATAGCGCGTGCTTAAATGCTGGTTACTGCACGCGCTGGTTTTATTACAGAAACTGCCGGTTAATGACACGATAAATGAGGCAGACTCGCGAATGTCACCGCGTGCATGCAAATTTCTTTAGATTTGTATGTTTTTTGTATATATGTTCCGGGCTAGTCTCGGGAGTGTGTGTGTGTGTGTGTGTGTGTGTGTGTGTGTGTGTGTGTGTGTGTGTGTGTGTGTGTGTGTGTGTGTGTGTGTGTGTGTGTGAAAAGACGCAGTCAGTCTCCGGCTCGTGCTCCAAACTTCACATACGAGCCACAGAACTACACTAATATTAATAATATGTATTTATTCCCAGACCACCATCACTTGAGGACATGGCACGCGCACCCGCTTATATACATGTCGCTGTATCATTAGAATCTAACTATATATCACACTCACCGCACTTGCAGGTAAAATCCACCCGTCACTTCATTCGCCTTTTAATCAGATCGGATTATACAAAGAAATTAAAAACTCCGAAATTGGTAAAAGAAAAGCACCGAGGACCAAAATCGTCCCATTGATGAACGCGCTGAATGGCACGTGCGTAAAAATGAATTCCCCAGATCCCCGGTTTAATCGGTGCTCGTGCTTCACCGTCCGACTCTTCTACTTCTATCTTCTGCTGCTGTCGCTTCTGCTCAGTGTCTGCGTGTGTGTGCGTGTGCGTGTGCGTGCCTGAGTGCGTGTGTGTGTGTGCGCCCTCAAAACTGCACCTGAGCTCCTCCTGCTGTTAGTGCGGCAGATATGCAGCATTCAAAACACACACACACACACACACACACACACACACACACACACACACACACACACACACACACACACACACAGATACACACATACACACACATAGAGATACACACATACATACACCCCCCCACACACACACATACAGCTACACACATACATACACACATATACACACATACATACACACACATACAGATACACACACACACACACACACACGCGTGCGCACACACACGTGCGCCTTTCTTCCCACATTCTATATTCATGAGCATTTATTTTTGGGCAGTTTAATTAACTACAATAATTTGTATTAAAATTACTAACTAAAAAATAAACAATAATTAAAACGACACGATGCATGGTGAAAAATAAATAATAGCTCAAAATAAAAATAATATTACAATGAAATTTGTACCTTGTGTTGACAAACAGGTTAACGTATCTGTATGTTTGTCTAGAAAACAGTATTCAGCTGTTATTCTGTAAGCTCAGCTGATTATGTGGCACGTTCGGAAAAGTTCTGCCTGCTTTGCATTGACGACGAAAGAGACACCCTGTGGACAAAAGGGCACAATAGAGCTTTGTAGGCAACAAAGCTAAAGCCTTAAGCGATCTCTTTCTCTGACTGATTTGCATGCGATTGTTTTACATAAACATCCATCTGTATTTCCTTTAGCCAAATCATCCTCACCTCAGCTGCCCGCTTTAGCACATCTGCTAATCCCTCATATTCAAACTAGCCATGAAGCCTGACTTCATTTCCAGGACTGTTCATTACTAGGCTGTCAGTACAGTGCGCTGGATTCTGATTGGCTGGAAGGAGAGTAACAAGGTTTTACTTTGTGATCGTCATAAATAAAAACAAATAAGCAAATTTTACTGTTGCTCTTTGTTTGTTTTTAATAAATGCAACATTAACCATCAGTTAAAGTCAATCATAAAGTTACAGTTGATCTCATTAAGCTTTTGTTCACCGATTGCATAAAAAAACACCTAAAAAAGGTTCATTGATGTGCGTTGTTAGATTACATATTATTAAATAAATATAGATTATGTTTCTAGAATGTTCCAGTGATATGCAGGGAATTTTACCTCTGAATATTATTGGCTAAAAGAAAAAAGAAGAACAAATTGCACAAAGAAATGCATAGTAAAATTTGAGAGTATTACTGAGCATTACTTTGCAATTTGCGTGTGTGTATGTGTGTGTGTGTGTGTGTGTGTGTGAGAGAAAGATTGGGAACAGGTGAGTAATCAGAAGTCTGGAGATTGAGAACATATTAGCCGTTCATGGGAAAGTCCATTGAGACTGAGTTCATAAATAGAGTTGGCAAGAATTCTTTGCTGAAGCAGCTTTTGGTTTCATTCCACCCATCAGAGTCTATCATTGTTACACATCTTGACTTGCTGACATTTTCCTATTCTTTCTTTGCAAAACTTTCTAGATCTTTTAAACTAGTGCACAGCTTGCTTCAGGTCATCCAGCAGATCTTTAGTTTGATTTAGCTCTGGCTACAGTAGCGTTCTCAAAGAATCTATCTATCGGTTACGTCATTTCTTTGGTGATTTGGATGCATGTTTTAGGTTCGATGTTGTACTGAAATGTGAGATTCCTTTAAATATTCACCTTACTTTCAGACTACTGAAGGTTTTTTTTTAACAAAAATCAGATGGTCTTGTAATTATTCATGATTCCTTCGACCTTGATAAAATCCCCAGTTCTGGCTGAAGAAAAACAGCCCTAAAATGCTATTGGCTAGCCGCACTACCCCATAGCCCTGAGGTACTTCAACAATGCTTCCTGGTCAGCAGCCCACTAGTCTTCACCCAGCAGATCAAGGACTCCTCTAAGCAGTGTGTGAAGTGAGGGACTCCAAGGGGATTCTCGATCTCTAGAGCTGTTCATGACACCACCAGCCCAACATCAGAGTGGGTCCAATGTCACCGACTGGTGTCCCTTAATGAAGCCGTTCAGCCAGCAAAGTACCACCTATCAATGTCCACAGATTTGTCCTCCCTTTTTCACTCCATCTCTCTCTCTCTCTACATGCAAGTACAACCTTCCCTACCTACATGGGCAGGTTTGTTGGCCCGGGAATGTCTAATATTTTTGTCTTTTTGGCTTAATGAAGTTCATCAACACTTTTCAACACTTTTTGGAGGAAATTGGTAGAGCTTAGGAGTTTTTAGGGGAAAATGAGCAGGAATTAATATTTTCAAGAGGGCACGGTGGCTAAGTGGTTAGCACGTGCGCCTCACACCTCCAGGGTCAGGGTTCGATTCCCACCTCCGCCTTGTGTGTGTGAGTTTGCATGCTCCCCCCGTGCCTCGGGGGTTTCCTCCGGGTACTCCGGTTTCCTCCCCCGGTCCAAAGACATGCATGGTAGGTTGATTGGCATCTCTGGAAAATTGTCTGTAGTGTGTGAGTGTGTGAGTGAATGAGAGTGTGTGTGCCCTGTGATGGGTTGGCACTCCGTCCAGGGTGTATCCTGCCTCGACGCCTGTGACCCGAGAAGTTCGGATAGGTGGTAGAAAATGAATGAATGAATATTTTCAATATTTTATGGAAATGTAATGAGTCTTAGGAGCTATGAGGGAAAAAAGGGTGGAGCTTTTCTGTTATTTGGAAAATAGTGGTGGAACTTTGATGAAACATGGCAGTTCCTTTAGGTTCACAGGAAGTTTCTATGCAAAACCAGTGAAGTATTTTTCCTATAAGACAGAATTTTAAGTTGCTAGCTAAGAACATTTAACAACATAGCAAATAACAGTCATTGTTAATCAAGTTGTGATTATGGATTATTAGGTTATTGTGGGTTCAACCCCCAGCATGGCCAAGGTAGCAGTTATGGGCTTTTGATCAAGGCTCGTAACCCTCTCTGCTCTCGTAACATGGCCGACCCTGTGCTCCGACCCCGACCCCGACTTCCAAACAAGCTGAGATACGCAAAGAAAAGAATTCTGCTGTGCTGTAATGCATATGTGACAAAGACAAACCATCACAAACACCTTTAATGACACTCTCTTATTGAGTCTCATGTGAATATGAAACCAGATTCTACACTGATTTAGACAGATACTCCAAATCTGGTTTATTTGTATGTGTGAACACATTGTCAGTATACTGTATGGTCTGCTCTTTAGTCCCTGTTCTAGGCTACAAGGCTACGTGTTGTACCCCGCCCTGAGGTCCAAGCCTTTTGTAAATTTATTCTGTGATCCTTGTGTCTAATATTACTGTACAGTGATAAAGTGAAGAGTAGAATATGGTGTGTTTTAAATATTGAGGCGTGTCGTAAAAGATTAGTTGTGCGTACCACAATGCAGCTTATTCAATGGTGTTGTTTTTGTTTAAGAACGGCTATTGAATAGCATACACACACACACACACACACACACACACACACACACACACACACACACACACACACACACACACCTACTATATATCAGATCAGTGTTCAGAGACTGGGTGTGTTTGTGTATTGTGTGCGTGAGATTACAGATTACATGGAAGGCTTTGGAAAAAAAAAAAGAAGAAGAAGGAGTAGAAGACAAATTGTCATGCTAACATCATGCCAGCTGTAAACAAACACGCAGGAATGTGAGAGAACATGTTCTGGTATTCAGAGCAAGCTTAAAAACCCTCTAATTTCATCCACCAGTAATACTTAAATCAATTCACCTTTACAATAAAAAAAGGTTCTGTATAAGTAGGGGTCTTAGATTTATTTATTTGAAATGTTTCAAACATTTTTTGAATCTAAAACGAGAAGGGAAAAAAATATTTTGTCTTACAGAAATGTCAGCAAAAATAAATAAATAAATAAATAAATAAATAATTAAATAAATAAATAAATAAATAAATAAATAAATAAATAAGATGAAACATAAATAGTTATTTATAATAAAGCATTATTTAAAGATACCAATAATAAGGTTATGTCTAATAACAACAATCTTTTTTTTTCCAGTCAATACTGTGTTATTACTGACAGACATCCAGTTTGTTTTGACCATTTTCTGTAAAAATAAATGTTTCTAAACTGTAAATCACAAGTGTGATGCATTCCTCTAGCCAGGGTCAAAGCGAGGTTTAGGACGACTAGAACCCAGAGTTAGGAGCAGTGTAAAAAACTTTAAAGTTTAACTCATTCCATTCCATTCCATTTTCTACCGCTTATCCGGGGCCAGGTCACGGGGGCAGCAGTCTAAACAGGGACGCCCAGACTTCCCTCTCCCCAGACACAGGGGAATACCGAGACCTTCCCAGGCCAGCCGAGAGACATAGTCTCTACAGCATGTCCTAGGTCTTCCCCGGGGCCTCCTCCTGGTTGGACATGCCCGGAACACCTCCCCAGGGAGGCGTCCAGGAGGCATCCAGAACAGATGCCTGAGCCACCTCAGCTGACTCCTCTCGATGTGGAGGAGCAGCGGCTCTACTCTGAGCTCCTCCCGAGTGACCGAGCTCCTCACCCTATCTCTAAGAGAGCGCCCAGACACCCTACGGAGGAAACTCATTTCGGCCGCCTGTATCCGGGATCATGTCCTTTCGGTCATGACCCAAAGCTCATGACCATTTGTGAAACATTCCAGTATTTTATTTCCTTTTTTCTCATATGTCACTTACGGCATGAATTAAATCAAACCTATATCCTCTATAGTGATTATACACCGCATAAACAAAGTCATCGGGCACTCTCTCATGAAAGCTACTGTAAGTATCAGCGACATGAAAACACTACTCCGTGTAAACAAATAATACAAACCTAAAATCAAAAAATCGATGATAAGATACTTTCTTTGTTTAAGAAATTGGCACGTTGTGTTTTTTTTTTTGGTGGGGGGATATGAACACATTTTCTAACAAAACAACAACATCGTTTTTCCTTTGGGCTACATTTAGTTCAATATGTATTTCAGAAATGCTGTTTCAAATGATAAAATCGAATCAAAAATTCTTTACCTCATAAACCATCAGCATCGTTCCGCATTTTCCCAGAAAGATCGGCTGTCTGTATATCATTCTAACACACACTAACGTTTTATTCCTTATTTCCCGTACATTGCTTCAGCATTACAACATTCCAATCACACACACACACACACACACACACACACACACACACACACACACACACACACACAAGTTATTGTTTACTTTTTTAGATTTTGACCTGTCAAGTCCCAACAGGAATTGTTACATCAGGAGTTTTTACATCACCTTCTCCATTCCAAGTCTCTAATATGTCAATATCTTCGAGCTCAGTAGTGCTCTTCAAGGTTGGTTCACTGAACTCTCTTTTTCCCGTTAATACACTTGCAGAAATGAAACTTCCACCATGTTCATACTGATCAATCATTTTCTTTCATTTCACACTCAAGTTGCAAGACTAGCACTAAATCTGTTTCATACAAACACACAAACCTGCAAATGTTTATGTTCGTAGACATATTCATTGTATGAGTGTATTAGCTGCTTCAGGAACAGACTATGTCAACTAAGGTGGCAGAGGACGCTGAGAACGTTGGACAAAGGTCATAAAAGGCTGAGATGACACAGGGCTGAGGTGATATAGAGCCAAGACAAGGCTGAGATATAAAGTGAAAGTGCCATCGAGCACAGGTGGAGTAATGCCAAGGTAACATGGGGCCCTTAAAACATAGGGCCAATGTGACATTAGGCTGAAGTGACATAGGGCTAAGAAATCATAGAACTCTAGGGTAAAAGGCACAGGTGACACAAGGCCCTGGGATAATAGAGCAAAGGTGAAAAAAGGCTGAAGTGACATAGAGCTGATATGACATAGGGCTTTGGGAATATACAACTAAGGTGAAATAAAGCTTAAGTGACATAGAGCCAAGCTTACATAGGGTCTGGTAATAAAGGGCTAAGATGATATATGGCTGCGGTGACAGAACTGAGATAAAAGAGAACTGAGATGGCATAAGTCTGAACTGATATGAAAAAGAAGTGATGGAGGAGACATACTGTAGGGCCCTTGGAATATAGGGCCAATGTGACAGTGACACCTTACCTCCTTTTTTTTTTTTTTGTAGAATCCTGACCAGGTTTTGCACGTTTCCTGTAATTCCTGATTTTTTGTTTAAGTGCTAATGTTTTCTGTCAAGCTAAGTTTAGTCTCCCGAGCCTGTCCTGTTCCTGACCAGCTTTTGCTTTGTATCAGACTTACTTTGTTTTTGAAAATAATGAAAAAACTCCTGTAGTTGTGTCCTCACAGCCTGCATCTGTTCCTGAACGCACTGTGATTGAGCACTTCACCACCCATGAAGAGTGGCATGGAAGGATGGGCATGTAGTGGACTAAACCAGACCTGGGACCTTTGCCCTCTTCAGCAATGACAGGCTCTCTGAGTTCCTGCTCCAGTCTAAAATCTACTTTTCAAACGTAACAGACAACAAGCCCAAAGTGGATTGGTGCCTTGGGTTCCAGCTGTCCTGCCTGATGGGCAAAGTGTTTCGCCAAAACATGAGTTATAATTGTGAACTGGGGGTTTGGGGATCCTAGTACATACCTTAAGAAGCATCTTTTCCGAACCGACATGACCGGCATACCAGCTCTGCCTTTCCTCACCTACATCGGCCCCTCCAAAACTTCATGGGATGACAGGGACACACACCATGACGAGGCTGACATGGTGGTAGTGTAGTATTCCAAGACCTTTTTCCACACCTTCCATGTCATTTTTCAACCCCTGTGTCAAATTCTTTTCCGAGCCCTGTTCTACACTGAAGCCAATGTTCTTTTCTCCAATGTTTGGTACCAAGCTCTGCCTCAGGCCCTGTTCCAATCCCGGCCATGTTCATGCCCCGAGCCCACTTTTACTGCCAGGCCATGTCCATACCTTGGGCCCTGCGCCAGTCCCAGCTTCAGTCCAAAGCTCTATCTTATGCCCTGCTTCAGTCCCAGCTCCAGGCCCTGCCTCCCACCCTGTTCCGGTTATCCCACCCTGGCCAAGTGGCCCCTAATTCTCCATCTGGAAACCAGACCACAGTCACATCATAATAGAATAAAACTGTTGCACAATCAAGTAGCTGGTAAGAAGATTTTGCCCAAAGGCAAATTCCCACCTCTGCAGTGTGCAGCATCCAGTAGCAACATAGTTCAAATTGTTATACAGTATGTTCCATTGTTTCGTTCTGCTCTTTGATTTTTTTACTTTTACTAATAAAATGGGGCAAAATATTGAGGCATGCTTTTAGAAATACTGTATCGTAGTGTATATTGTAAAATATTGCAAAAAAAACAACAACAAACAAACAAAAAAAAAAAACTGGTGGCTGTGAAAAAAGTAGAAGGTATCACCTTTATTAAAAACGCTGGAGGATGTGAGCGCCGTGCCGTATGTGTGTTATATTTCATTTTCTGATATCCATCTCCACTCGAGCTTCTTATTCGCTTTATTCTGGCTGTGTAATTTATCACGCTGGCAGATAAGGAAGGAAGCACTTATTATTGGTTTTGTGCGATGCAGCTGATTTGATGTGGATGATGATTGGTTAACGGGAGGTGGATACCGAGCTCAGCACAGGTCCTTAATCCTGCTCATAAACACCTCCTCTACTGTACACAGCTACATTCTGCTTCTGTAGATTGACAGCTGTCCCAGTTGCCCCAGTAATATTTGGTGAGCCAGTCACAAACCAGTAGTAACTTCACCTTCGGAGGAAAAAAAAACCCCTTTAACACATTCTACAACCTAGAAGATTAAACTCATCAGCACAAGTAATTCCGTATCATAGTGAACAACTGGGCGACATAAAAGAATAATTTTTGCACCAATGTTGCTAATCACATGCTTATTCTACAAAGGTAGCTAATTATGTGACATAGCCTCCAATTACATGACATAACAACTAATACTAATCAATGCAACATAATGACAAATTGTATCATAAGGTCTAATTATGAAATCGAACTACGTAATGTGTAAAACTATTACGTAATATGCTTGCTCATTGTGTGACACGACTAATTATAAAATAGTTAATAATGCAATATATTTGCTAATTATGTGCAATAACGGCTAATTATGAACATTTTATAATTTTATCAACACTTATTTACACTTAATTGGCAACACAGTAAGCAATTACAGCTAATTATGCGACATAATCGCTCAATCTGCAAATAACAGCCTAACTAATGATGCTTAAGGTCTAATGATGCAGAGTAGAAACTAATTGTGAGATTTGTTGTACATTTGCTAACTTGCACGTGTGTGATGAACGTGGGAGGGAAAGAATTGTGCTGACGTTTCGGCGAGAGTACTGTATGATGCTGTTCCTCCTCAGATGGGTACTGATGACACTCACATGATGTGTTCTGGGTTTAACACACAGCACTTTGTGCGGTGTGATATTAAAACCTCCAGGCACAAACACACACACACACACACACACACACACACACACACACACAGGGACACACAGAAGCAGAGATCATTTGATAGCATGCCGTCACCTTTTGAAAAGCAGCCGGTGTTTATTATATTAGTATTCTGCTCTGCGTGTGTTTTCAAAAGCTCTGAAATTTCCTGTTTGTAGTTTAATTGCTGGGTTTTAATTAAAAATGAATGAGCTGTTTGCTGATTGGCCAGGTGCTGTCTCCGATTACAGGGAATGGCTTTGTGTCTCAGACAAAAGCAATGTCCAGAGGGATGGAAAAGTGGACACAGAAATGCACAGACACACACACACTGTGGTTCTATGGGGCTTTATGAGCTCTTTATGAGACTCCGGTTTCACGGAAAACATACACAAAGGTCGGAATTCCAGTCACAGTTTAAATATTTTTAAAGCTGCCTTGTACCAACTCTCCACTTGCCCTTAAACGAGAACCCTCCTTACCCACGTTCAGGTTGTTTACTTACCCAGAACGCATTGGCATATCAACAAGTTATGCTAATTATTCAATGTAGTGACTGAATTATCATATTTGTAGATTATTGGTGTATAAAGAATATGTTTTGAGACCGGATCAGAAAGTGCTGAAAGAATAAGCAAATATAAACATTTTAGACTTTTAAGCATTTAAATTAAATGTGATGTCTTGATGGAATAACAAAACAAAACCTGCAAAAATAAACTAGCATTATAAAGGAGCCTAATCAAGCTAACACTAATCGGATGCTAGCACCCACACAGCTAGCTAACATTAGCATCTGATATAGTGGTACAGTACAGTGAAAATGACAGGCTTGTGTATGTGTCATGTTGTTAGCGAAGTTGTCAAGCTAGCTAAGCAGTCGAACTAGCTGAGTTACCTTGCCAACAGATGGTGAATGAAATAAAATACAGGTCAAATGTTTAGCAAAACTTTTAATATTAGTTTTGTTATAGTGTTTTTTCTCCATGAGTGACTCACCAAGCCAATCAGAAAAAATGAGTAAAGAAGAATCGTTTAAAAGATTGATGATAATTACTTTGAGAGAGTCGGACTTACATACAGTATGACAGGAGAGAGCTGCTTTACATGCTGCCTGTAGAGCAAATCTCTCCCATCATATGGAAGTGCATGATGCAGTATGTTGCACCAGTTGAATTTTGTTTTCTAAATGTCTCTGCTGAGCCACTTTAAAACTTTAAAAGTTACCATTGACCTCATGAAACAGCTAAAAATATTTCTAAGGACTCTTCTGATATTGTACACAGTGGTACCCCCAGAAACTTTTAATAGGGGTGGCCAGAGGAGGCTACAGCAAATCTTGGGGTGGCACCAAAAAAAAAAAAAAAAAAAAAAAAAATCAGTGTAGTGTGTGTTATATTGTGTGTTTAGTTTTGTTTCTGGTTAATGGAACAATATCATCACTCATCTTTTTTTGGTGGCTGCAGCCTCTGCTTCGTTTTATTTAGTTATTTATTTATTTATTTATTTATTTTTCTTTCACTTCATGAACTATTGTGAATTTTCATTATGCATTCAAATTCATACTAGGGCTGTCCACAGAGGTGGCCAGAGTTTATACAGGGGTGGCCGTGGCCCTTGGGGGCGCCCCTGATTGTACATAAAATACCCCGAATTGGTCATGTAATAATGCAGCGCTAGGTCAAATAGCAGTAGCAGATGCTTTGCAAATGAACAGATTCAAGGGGATAATGAGGTACCTCCATTTGTGTCTAAAGAACTCCATACAATTTTTAAAATAACCATGATGACAGATTTATCGAGATATGTCTGTTACTGGACGAGCAGGACAGAAGTATATCAGAAGCTAGAGATACTGCAGAGTCCCAGTCAGTGGATGAACGTATCATTCTCATCAAGAGTCTACCCAAAAAAATAAGCCTTGTGGCTGTAAAGTGTGTGTAAGAGCTGGCACATATGCCCTGGGGGTGGGGGGTGGAAGGGCAGACAGGTGAACTTGACATGGCAGCATTCTTTACCTGTGTGATGATATTTACCATAAAACATTTTAAATCTCTTTTGCACCACCACCCTATTTAGGAAACTCCAGAGCAGAGCAGTATATCAGTATCTATGTCTCCTGAGGTCTAGTGAATAAATGCATCACTCATCAAGGGTTTGCCCCAAAAAATAAGCCTTTTGGCAAGTGGAGGTAGGAGTCAGAGCAGTAAAATTGACATGATAGATGAACTTTTTCTTCATCTCTGTGATGATACTTGGAAAAAGTCATTTAAAACCTCTTTTGCATTTAAAAAACTCCAGAGAGGTATAGCAAAAGCTGTAGCTCCTGAGGTGGTCTAGTCAGTGAATGAATGTATAATGCTCTTTGAGTCACCCTAGAAATGGCCTAATGAGTGTAATGTGATTTTAAGACCTGGTGCATGTACCAGGGGGCAAGGCCCTCCCCCCTTGCCTCCTGGTACATGCACCAGGTCTTAAAATCACATTACACTCATTAGGCTTGTTTCTAGGGGCAGATTGGTGAACTTGGCATAGCAGCTGCACTTCAAATCTTTTAACTCAAAACATCTTTTCCACCATTATTTTGTTTCTGAATCTCTACAAATGAGGTCCTGAGGCAACAGGAATATGCTGAATCAACTGTCTCTTGGAGGAACAGCCAAAATTGAAATGTAGGGGCTTTCTATGTGGTGATAGGTGATCATATAGGAGTCTCAGTGTAATCAGTTGGCATTGTTTTTTTGGGGTATAAATCTACCAGCAATAATAGTAAAACTCTTCCATGCCTTGAAAAAATATTTTAAATCTGTGTAGTACACGCTTCAAGATATTGATGAGCGCTGACTAGTCCATGCTTAAAAAAAGAGTTATTTTGCTGGAGAACTTTTTTTTTGCTTCATCTTCCTAACAAATACCTGCATAGATTGGAATTCGGAGCTGTCTTTTGGCTTGACTAGAGCCTCGGGCCCAGCTGGGGGATTCATAGTCTAATACAATGGTTAGCACAATGGACTCTGAGACTCTTAAGGTTGTTGATTGGAGGTTCTGGGTTCAAGCCCCAGCACTGCCAAGCTGCCACTGTTGGGCCCTTGAGCAATGACTTAAACCCTCTCTGCTCCAGGAGTGGGGATATGCAAAAAAAAAAGAAAAGAAAAAGAATTTCACTGTGCTGTAATGTATATGTGACAGAATAACAGCTTCTATTCGATGAAAAATAGTCCAATCGCAGCATCACTATCAGCTTTAAAAGGCTGCCTTTACACCAGTGCTAGTCATAATCTCTCTCTCTCTGTCTCTCACACACACACACACACACACACACACACACACAAATTAATAAATGGAAATTAAACAAATACTTTTTGCAGTCAGTGATCCTTACCAAAACAACAACGCCCCCATTTCTTCAAAACTTGAGAGCCCTGAGTTAGCATTAGCAACTATTGTGATAAAAAAGTGGTTACACAAATGGCTACTCAAAACAAAATGCATATCGTAACAGACACTTAGCATGGGTAAAAATCATGCTAAATAACATCACTGTGGCTAATTAGTAACAGTTTAACTGGCATATTAAATCATGGCCTCTTTGTGAAGTTTTTTTTTTTCTTTTTTTAGCTGATCTGATCAGAAACATGACAAGAACTGACAAGATAATTTAGCTTAGCTTGGCAAATGAACTTGACAGCTTAGCTAACTATACGATACATACACAAGCTGATGTTAGTGTTGCTTTTTAATTTTGAAAGTAATCGCATTTTATTGTTTATTTCATGTTTTAATATTTAATGTTGACTTTTTAATGTTTATGTTGACTGTTTACATTATGTTAACTAGCCGGGTTTTGCTAGCGTACAGGCTAGTGTTATATTGATGAGACTATTTTTGTTAATTTCAAAAGTTTAAAAAACTTACAAATAATAATACAAATAAGCTGCTAATTACTGTAAATAAGGTGAATTATGAACGTACACTTACAAATATGTGTAGAAAAAAAAGCCTGTATTTCATACAGAAAGAGAAGCATTAAGTGTTTAAGTAGGGTCACACTGCCCCCTGCTGACTAAATATGGTATAACTAATCAGAACAGAACATTAAAGTGTACTAGTGTTCTAGTGCACTTACAAGTGAACAAGTGTACATTAACTGCTAACCCTGAATGAATATAGATACTAAGAAAGACAAATATTATATACATTTATACACAAGAAATAATATACATTTAATTAGATTTAGGTTTGAAAATGTTAAATAAATATGAAAAACAAGACAAAATAAGACAAATTCTTAAAAAAATAAATAAATCAATCAATAAATAAATCAATCAATAAAAAAATAAAATAATAATAATAATAAAAAATAGTACATTTATCAGATTTGTACTTTAGATATAGAAAGTAAAAGGTAAAATGGAAATGGAAAAAAATATTTATTTTATAAAATATTAAAAAAAATTATATAAAATCTATTTTTTTTAGAAAATATAAATATGCAGTAAATTAATAACACATTCTAAGTAATTCAGCAGAATTCTAATAAAAACATTCAATTAATGAATAAATATAAATGCATGTGTAATTAGCTTTAAAAAAAATTATTTTATATAATTTTTATATTAAAATAGTTATAATGTTTAATTAATTTAATATGTTAGATTATTTTATATCATTCATTTTATACAAAAAACAAATATGCACTAAATGAATAGAAACAGACGAGAAACAAAACCAAGTGAAGCAATTACAGCATAAATCAGAGCCTTTTTTGGCTGCCATGTTTACATCCTCTCAATTTTCATCGGTGGCTGTAATTAATGCTGACGAGGACGAGTAATGTCCTGAGATCACACACACACAAACACACACACACACACACACACACACACACACACACACACACACACACACACACACACACACACACACACAGAGTAAAATGTGTGTTGAGTAAATACCGAGTTTAATGAGTCGGAGAGAAACCTGGCTCCCGCTTCAAATATTTGCAGTTTGCAGAATGACATCCTGGGAAATCACACACACACACACACACACACACACACACACACACACACACACACACACACACACACACACACACACACACACACACACACACACACACAGAGAGAGTTTTGTTTACAGCTCCTTAATTGACAAATTGTGCTCGAGAGTGATATGAAGTTGATGGACATCTGAAATTATGTGTGTGTGTGTGTGTGTGTGTGTGTGTGTGTGTGTGTGTGTGTGTGTGTGTGTGTGTGTGTGTGTGTGTGTGCTAACTAGTTGGTGTTGCCATGTTGTCTCTGATGGTTAGGTAAATTAACCATAAATAAAACATTATTAAACAGTGTGATGTTTAAATCATAGACAGTGATGTCACTGTGTTATGTCTTATTTTTGTTTCTTCATTTTTTCCCATTTTTCTTCTTGTTCTTTTCTACTTTTATGTATTTTTTTTTTGCTGTGCTATTAATTTTTCTTTTTACTGTTTTTCTCTTTCCTCTGTTTGTTTTCTGTTGTGTTTTCCTCATTTTTCATATTTAAATTTTTTGTCTGTTCATTTTCTTTTATAAATGATTTAACAAAAAAAATGTCTTCGTTTAAGTACGTTCTTTAGCCTTTCATACTCACTCAATTTTTAAAAAATATTTCTACTTAATTCTATGAGCTTGTATTTGTATTCTATGGGAAATTTGTATTTCTTATGTTTGTTTATTATAATATATATATATATATATATATATATATATATATATATATATATATATATATATATATATATATATATATATATACGTATATATACGTATATATATATATATAGTATTTGTAGTATTATCCTTTCTTTCTTTCTTTCTTTCTTTCTTTCTTTCTTTCTTTCTTTCTGTTTGTGTATGTCATGTTTTGCTTTTTCAGTACTTTTGTCATTTAATTTTTTTTTTACTTTATTTCTCTTTCATTTTGTTAAACTGCTTGTTTCTGTCATGCTAAATTGTGTCATATTGTACACATGATGTCATTGAATTTTATACACACTTGTGATGTCATAGAATTTCATACATGTGTGATGTCATAGTGTTTTTTACATCTGTGATGTCATAGAGTTTCATACATGTGTGATGTCATAGTGTTTTGTACACCTGTGATGTTATAGAGTTTCATACATGTGTGATGTCATAGTGTTTTGTACATCTGTGATGTTATAGAGTTTCATACATGTGTGATGTCATAGTGTTTTGTACATCTGTGATGTTATAGAGTTTCATACATTTGTGATGTCATAGTGTTTTGTACATCTGTGATGTTATAGAGTTTCATACATGTGTGATGTCATAGTGTTTTGTACATCTGTGATGTTATAGAGTTTCATACATTTGTGATGTCATAGTGTTTTGTACATCTGTGATGTTATAGAGTTTCATACATGTGTGATGTCATAGTGTTTTGTACATCTGTGATGTTATAGAGTTTCATACATGTGTGATGTCATAGTGTTTTGTACATCTGTGATGTTATAGAGTTTCATACATGTGTGATGTCATAGTGTTTTGTACATCTGTGATGTTATAGAGTTTCATACATTTGTGATGTCATAGTGTTTTGTACATCTGTGATGTTATAGAGTTTCATACATGTGTGATGTCATAGTGTTTTGTACATCTGTGATGTTATAGAGTTTCATACATGTGTGATGTCATAGTGTTTTGTACATCTATGATGTTATAGAGTTTCATACATGTGTGATGTCATAGTGTTTTGTACATCTGTGATGTTATAGAGTTTCATACATGTGCGATGTCATAGTGTTTTGTACACCTGTGATGTTATAGAGTTTCATACATGTGTGATGTCATAGTGTTTTGTACACCTGTGATGTCATAGTTTCGTACATTTGTGATGTCATAGTGTTTTGTACATCTGTGATGTCATAGAGTTCCGTATGTGTGATGTCATAGTGTTTTGTACATCTGTGATGTCATAGAGTTCCGTATGTGTGATGTCATAGTGTTTTGTACACCTGTGATGTCATTTTTGTATATGTGTGATGTCATAGTGTTTCATATGCACATGATGTCATGGTGTTTTTGTGCACTTGATGCCATCACCTAATGGGTGTTTAAGGCTAAGCTGAATGCCTGGGCCTAGTAGTCGTGGTCCATATACAGTGGGTGTTGTGAGCAGTCAGGCCACATCACTACTGAGGCCTGCGTTATCTTTATGATATCATTTACTGTGAACACATGTAGCTGCTAAAGTTTACATTTTTACAGAACAAAAGCTTATAAATCAAAGATGAGAAATAAACAGGTTTGGAAGTCTAACAGCTAAAAGATTTTTGGGGGCGTGGCTTTGGCCTGTGGTCAGATTTCTCTGTGTTTATTGACCTCATTAAGAGAAACTTCAGAGGGGGAAAAAAAGACATAAAGTCACCCAAAGTTAACAAATTCCTCTTATTAGCATGATGAGGCGTCTGGCTAATGCAGCTAAAACTCAAACATATGCACACACACACACACACACACACACACACACACACACACACACACACACACACACACACACACACACACACACACACACTCAGAACAGAACACCGTGTACCACCTGGCTGACACCTTCAACCACCCGAGGACCACCGGGCCACCTGTTCACAACACGTAAACAAGTAAACAAACAAATAAATACACAAACAAACAGATGCTTTGTCTGCAGTACAGTTCACTCAGAGTGTAGAGGACAGAAACAATGTGCTGTGGCTGAGTCAGTCTGCAGAGCAGCAGACGCTCTTTCCTTTCTCTTCATTCTTATTTCCTTCTGTCTGTTTTTTCCTTCCCTTTTCCCACACTTGTCTTGACCACATTCTGTTTCTTGCTTGCATTATTTTTCTTTTCTCTTTAATTTATACTTCTTTCTTTCTTTCTTTCTTTCTTTCTTTCTTTCTTTCCTATTATTTGAATAAAAGGAAAAAAGAAAATTTTTGTTTCCCCTCAGTGATTGACATACACTCTTCACCTGAACGGCAAAACAAACAAACAAACAAACAAACAAACAAATAATAATAATAATAATAATAATAATAATAATAATAATAATAATCTTATAAAAGGTTATATATGTAAACATATATAGACAATGTCTATACATTTACAGAAACCCAGATGTATAATTTAATTAAATGCTATAAAAATATAAATGAATG
>NC_062535.1:4688144-4743144 GCF_022655615.1 Tachysurus fulvidraco
CTAAAATGTCTTTGGAATATCTGCACAGCTCATTAAAAATCCTGGCATTTATGAACTTGTAACGAGGAAAAAACAAACAAACAAACAAACAAACAAAAAAAACATCTCCATATTCATGTTCATTAGCTAGCTAAAACTAGCGTACATTATTCAGAAGAGGTTCCATATCAGAGTCCATCAATTTGTTTTGATTTTATTTTGTTCTCATGACCAAGACCTGTTTAAAAGCTCTCTCTCTCCCTCTCTCTCAATCATAATAGCATTCTAGTGTTAAAAAAAAACAGCTAGCATCCATGCTAACTATGTTTTCCCAAAGCCTTCCTCTGCTTAAGAAAAAAAAACTAGGTATTCTAGGAATTAAAAAATTAAAAACAAAAACTCCACTATCTAGCTTGAAAAATCTAGCTTGAAGCACAATTACAGAAACTTCTGTACTTGCTATATTGACTCACATCCAAGGGAGCTAGCAAGCTGATTGAGACACAGCCATCTTCTTTAAAAGGATCAAAGAAAACTTTGTGCATATTTGAATGTATGGCTTTGTAACCAAGCACCAGAGGTTTAAATCTAATTCCCACAGCTACAGGAAGTGAATGAACAGGAACAAAACAGGAATCGAGTTAAACGTAAGTGGGTTGAGTACTGAGCTTTGAGGGACACCAGTTGAAATTTTGCGTGTGAATTTCTCACAGTGTCATGTGACACACGAGTGTTCGTTCAGTTAGGAAGCAAAAGTCAGTTGTATACCGCATCTTAACACTTTATTTCATTTTTGCTTCTTGTCATGGTTACACATGATTAGCAACAATTATTAGCTATTAGCACGCTAGTTTCACACAGGGTTTAACACACATTTTGGCAGAGTGTAATCTCAGATCAGTCACCTATCAGCACTGAAGAATTCCAGGGATTTACACATGCAGCTCACACACACACTTACACTGGAGCCACTGTTGATGAAAGAGAGAGACTGTGTGTGTGTGTGTGTGTGTGTGTGTGTGTGTGTGTGTTTAGCTGAGAAAAAAAATTAAAACAAATGTGACAAAACTGCGACACTCCAACGACTTTATCATGTCAAGAAAATGATGGTAGCCTGCCAAAAATCTCTAATAGTTGTTATAGCTGGCTAATTAAAAGCAAGAATTAGCATGCTAGCTGCACAATAAACTCTCTATATGTAAACAAGTCACAGTATATTACTTTAAACCATTATATATAATTTAGCTTGAAAGAATGAAAGCCAGGACATGTCCCTACGGCTTATTTAACATTAGCTAAATTAGTCATGTTTTCGAAGCACAATCAGAATCAGCATTAGCGCTTACCTTGTGCAGCTAGCAAACTAAATCTCATAGACAGTTTTATGATATCTATTAACTTCCTTCCCAGAAAGTCACGTCTCATTTATTTATTTGTTTGTTTGTTTGTTTGTTTGTTTGTTTGATTTATCTTGATGGATAATTGGCTGCAACAGCTTTGACGGGAGGCATGATATCTCTGTAAAGACCGTCGTAAAATTAAATGTGGCCATAAAACTGGATGCAGCCTAAAATCTGTTGCTAACGGCACCTGATGGTCGTTTATGCTTAGTAAAAAAATTAAATAACACAAATCACATAACTAATTCACACAAAAGCTGACCTAAGGTACGTAACTAGCTAACTAGCAAAATATCTGGAAGTTTCTATTCTATTCTACTTCTATTCTACTATGGTTAGCGTATTCCTCTGACATTCTAGGAATCTTTCTGTCTATATAGGAAATTTATGATGCTTACTAAAATAAAGGTTCTCTTACTGTATGAGCATTGCTATCCTTGTTAGCTAGGATTCAATATTTGCTAACCTTTTAAATCCTATAGAGTGGATCTCAAAACAGACCTCTTGTAGGTTTTTGCTCTAAAGTTAACACACACGCGCACACACTAAAGTTCAAGAACACACAAGCACAATTAAAACACTAAAATGAACACAGACTCAAGTTTGCTTATACACTAAAGTACAGCAACACAAACACTCCTTTTAAACAGGCTAAAATGCATCCTAGAGGGCAATAGAGGCTGTGTCATTATATTTCCTCTCCTGTATGTGAGCCTATAGGGCATAACATCCTATTTTCTTCACTGGAAGGCCAGCCTGGAAGGCACTTTGTCATGTTTCCTTATCTGTAAGCTAGCCTGTAAGGCATTTCATCCTATGTTCTTTACGGGAAGATCAGCCTGGAGGGCACTTTGTCATGTTTCCTCGCCTGTAGGTGAGCCTGTAAGGCATGGCATCTTATTTCTCCACTAGAAGATCAGCCTGGAGGGCACTTCACCATTTTTCCTTATCTGTAGGTAAGCCTGTAAGGCATGGCATCTCATTTTCTCCACTGGAAGGGCGGCCTAGGAAGCACTTTGTCATGCATCGTTGCACGAGCCTAAATGAGATCGCATCTTAATTTTCTCCAGCATGTGGCTATCGTATGTTTTCTCGCAAGTAACAGCACCCTAGAGGGCACTTTATCATGTCATGTGACACACAATTTACTAAAGGTCACTAACGCAGACAAATAACACACTGAAATGAAATAACATAGAATTGTATGTATACACACAAGTGTAATATGTATGTGTGTGTCTGTTTGTGTGTGTGTGTGTGTGTGTGTGTGTGTGTGTGTGTGTGTGTGTGTGTGTGTGTGTGTGTGAGAGAGAGAGTATGTGTAATATCTGATTTCACAGCATGGGGGCAATCGAAGATTAAATAAAACCCACCTGGGATGATTATGTCACAGCAGGAGGAGGAGCATTGATTTAAACACACCGCCAATCTCTCTCTCTCTCTCTCTCTCTCTCTCTCTCTCTCTCTCTCTCACACACACACACACACACACACACACACACACACACACACACACACACACACTCCTACACAGTTGGTTTCAAGGCAAGTGTGTTAGGATGAAGGGGCTCGACCTCAGGGGAGGGGATTTATATGAGCCATTCAATGAAGCGAGAAAGGGAGTTAGAGTGTGTGTTTTGTGTGTATTTCAGTGTGTGTGTGTGTGTGTGTGTGTGTGTGTGTGTGTGTGTGTGTGTGTGTTTGAATGGTTTCCTCAAATGATTCTGTTTATCTGCTCCCTCAGATTCTCTCTGTTTCAGAAACATTATTTCTCTCAGCCATGTTTTTTTTAAACAGTTTGCTTTGGTCTGGTGCATATTATGGGATGGTCCTCTGAGATCGACACACACCAGAACAATTTTTAGATTCTATTTCATCTTCTTATTAGAAGAAATATTTTATATTAATGATCATTTGAATGTTCATTTAAGAGTAGGAGTGTAAACATCTTAATTCTGATTGCTGGTGCATGCACTTTTCTCCTTTACTTTAGAAAGAATGTGGATTTATCACCACACACACACACACACACACACACACACACACACACACACACACACACAGACACACTCACGTACACACACATGCTGACCTGCGCATTCACCCGTTCTTTCCTTTTCCTCGCCCCTGCGCTCCTTGAACACTAATCCTCAGCTCCAGTGTCCAAACCCAGTGCACTTCATGAATACAAGAAAAGCCCAGTAGTATAATACTGAACAAAATCCCATCTCCATCCTTCCCCCCGCAGCTCCTCGGAACACAAGTCATTTATTAGAAACATGTAATCAGATAACTTCCATAATAACATAATAATGCTGTAAAAGCACATGAACTCATGTTCTTCTTTTTTTATTTAAAAAAATGAATATAGACATTAGATGTGTCTCAAATGTGGTAATACATTAGGTTAGTTGTTTAAATGGTATAATCCTGTTTAATATGCTAATGCTCATATTCCTATATTCTCTAGACTGACAATTTCAATTAGAGATTTACAAATTATCATCTAGATTGACAAATGATATTCCAGATTGACAAATAATATTACAGACTGACAAATTATAGTCTAGACTGACAAAATAAAGCTCAGATTAACAAATTGAATAAGAGATTGAATTGACAAATTATCATATAGATGACAAATTATAGTCCAGATTGACAAATTATACTGTAGTCCAAATGGACAAGTTAAAATCCAGATTGACAAATATTGTACATATTTAGAAATTATTGTCTGGATCGAAACATTAGCATCTATGTACTCGCTCGGTTTGGTCCAGAATGTCTGACACATAAATGTCAGTCTTAAAAGGTTGTAATCTGGAAGTGTTATATAGTATAGACTTTGTGAGACGTGACATATGGGGTATTTAGCTTATAAGGCTAAGTAAGGTGACCCACACTCAGAATTCCTTCTCTGCATTTAACCCATCCAAAGTGCACACACACACACAGCAGTGAACACACACACACACACCATGAACACACACCCGGAGCAGTTGGCAGCCATTTATGCTGCGGCACCCGGGGAGCAGTTGGGGGGGTCGGTGCCTTGCTCGAGGGCACCTCAGTCGTGGCCGGCCCGAGACTCGAACCCACAACCTTAGGGTTAGGAGTCAAACAAAGCTTGTTATGTGTAGTTACACACAACAAGCTATAATCTGAACTGACATTTTGTGCATCATATGAGCACATTCTAGTCCAGACTGTAATATATATTCTAGATTTGACTGGAATCCTATAGTTTAGCTCGGACACTTCCCAGTTTGGATCGGCAATTTATCCTCCAGACTGTAACATTATAGTCTGAAATGACACAGTGATCCTGATCAAAATGTTCTAGACTACACTGAGAGTTTACAGTTGTGATGTCACATGTCACAATTCTGCACGCTTATTATTGTGATATATATTTTTAGATCCGTCTTTATAAAGAAAGTGCAACTTTGTATTAATATTTGATGACATTCTTGAAAAACAAGAAGCTCCATATCATACTGGCGCACTCCTGTTTTATTTGCTTACTGTTCTCCACTGAGAGTGCAATGACATTCTGCTTTTTCCTGGCATCGATGCCCGAAATACAGAGAATAAATCTGACCTCTTTAGGAGATTGGTTTCAGCCAGGAAGGGCACAAATAAACATATAAATCTGTGATAAGTAGGCAGATTAAAAGTGTCAGATTTTTGAAAAATATGGAGCAGCCGCTGCTCAGCGCCGAGGTACATTGTGCTCGTACTAAGCGGAATAAAGCGAACGATAACTAAACGGTGTCAAATGATCAGAAAAATACCAAAGACACAATTTGTTGTTTATGTTTTTGCTCTATATGCATTTTTCAACACACACTGATCTCTTATCATGCTAATTTTACTCACAGTAATATTTTATTTACCATTCTAAACTTTCCAAAGAGCTGAAAATAACAAAATAACAACTAAACAGCAAAATTGTCTTCTAAATCTTCCTTTAATACGAGACGGATAGAGAAAAAAATGTAGAAAGGGGGTGTGGCCTTGATGCCTTTTAGTCACAGTGACGCAGGTCCCTTGCCTTTCAAATTGAAGTGGGTGTGGCCTCTATATCTATCAATCATACTGAAAGGGTGTGGCCTAACCCTTTTATTTTTCCTACCACCGTATCGTATTAAGTCTTCAGATAAAATATATTTTAACAAACATTGTAAGTCAAATATGGAAATGCTCATGATATCGTATACAAGACATTTCAGTTTTTAGCCAGTACATTAACATGCTACCTGTGTGTTGTCTGTATGGGTGCGTGTGTCTGAATAACACGATGGAGTCTGGGGAAATACAATATGCACACTTTTTATTTTTCAATGCATTTCGATAAGCTGTTTGTTTGGTGTCTTCGGAAGCTTTGCTGGCATTTCAAGGTCAGAGGGAGTAGTGATGATAAAATACGGTGAATTCTGGATATAGGAATAAGAAAATCTGAGTGCGTCAAAGCAGATAATCAGCAGGAAAAGTTTCTTTTTGGCTGTTGTTTGAAAAGACAGCTTCACATTACATTTTGTATTAGTGTGTATACATACATACATACATACATATATATACATACATACATATATATACATACATATATATATATATATATATATATATATATATATAGCTTCAAGAGGTCATCACCTGAAATGGTCTTCCAACAGTCTTGAAGGAGTTCCCAGAGATGCTAAGCACTTGTTGGCCCTTTTGCCTTCACTCTGCGGTCCAGCTCACCCCAAACCATCTCGATTGGGTTCAGGTCCGGTGACTGTGGAGGCCAGGTCATCTGGTGCAGCACCCCATCACTCTCCTTCATGGTCAAATAGCCCTTACACAGCCTGGAGGTGTGTTTGGGGTCATTGTCCTGTTGAAAAGGTGGTGTGTCCAAACTTTTGGTCTGTACTGTATACATATATATATATATATATATATATATATATATATATATATATATATATACGTATATATATATATATATATACAGTAGACAAAACCAAATAAAAAAAGAAAAGAAAAAATATTTATAAAATCCATGCTCAGTCAGTAGGTCAAAATTACCATTCATCTGAAACCCAATTCAAGGGATTTTCTTTTTGAATATTAAACAAAGGGCTGAAATTTGTATACATGTGGGAACCTATTTCATGTGACATAAAAAGCAGTCTTTGTTTATAAACCTCCAGTGACTCATCTGTTTGGATAATCAAGGGAAGTTTGCAGGGAGGGTACAGTAGTGCAGTACAGGGTGTGATACAGTAAGACTCTAAGGTCGGTGGTGGTAGGTTCGTTTTTGGCTTTGTATACATGTGGGAAGTTGGAGAGAGCCAGTAAAAAGAGCACTGTAATGGTGTGATGTGGCAGAAGTTAGGAAAGTTGAAAAACTCCAGCATCTGCATTCTGGATCAGTTGCAGGGGGTGTGTGGGGGCATGCAGGGTCGTCTTAGTCTGAAGACTAGCAGTGATTCAGCTGTTTGAATAGTCAGGGGTTTATTCCACATGGGTACCAGGGGAATCTTAGGATGGAGGGTCCAGTAAACCATGCAGACAAGGTGGTGCAACAGGAAGGTTGTTAGTGAAAAAATATTTTGTTTCTCTTTATACATGACAGCCAGTGAAGGCAACACAACAAGGGTTTGATTTGGAAGAACTAAAACAGTTGTATGGTTGCATGGCACACAGGGATGTACCTGCAAGGTGCAATGTAAAATAAACCGTTTTCAGTGTGACAAAGTACTGAATAAGCACCCGAGTTTCTCTATGGATAAAAGTGGCCAAATCAACCCTGATGTTGTAGGGAGTTTTCGAGTCAAGTTAGTAAAGTGAGGCAAGAAGGAGATATGGTTGTTAAGAACTACCCGAGGTTGCAAGCAGTGTTAAAGACCATGTGGGGATGTACATCAGCTCAATGCTTTTTACAATTTAGCTTAGGTAATGAGCTTTCATTCATGATGAGATATCTGTCAGATATCATGAGACCTGTGCAGTAACAAGAGTGCTGGTGGGATGAAATTAGTGGTATTAGTAATGTAGTGGTATTAAAAATCCAGGCAAGGATATGACCTCATTGAGAAAGTGGGGGCAGAGAGGAACAATTTAAGAGGACTTAACATTGTGCCTTGTGGGACCCCAGTGGATATAGTGGAGGTGATGGCTGTAGACTCCCTCTATATCACCAGAAATAACTGTACCTCCGGGTTATAAAGAAACCACCACCATGCTGTGCTACTAATCGGAAGACTCCTGACTCTTGGATGGACAAGAGAGTCTTGTGATTGACTGTGCTGAAGGCTGCTGAAAGGTCAAAGGGCTGATGACAGGTAGATGTAAAGTATAAAGCTTTGCAGTAACAGCAGCAAGGGTAGTTTCTGTGGCATGTGCTACTTTGGAGCCAGACTGGTTACGAACTTGGAGCTTGGTATAGCTAAAAAAAGAGAGTTAACTGACTTTGTACAGTGTATTTAAGAAATTAAAATAGAAATAGACAAAAATGTGATGGCAGTATTTAAAGATATCTAAGCTGTGGTTTATATGAGCACATTCTAGTCAAGATGTGGGCATTTTCTGGCTCGGCTGATTAATGATGTCATCTTAAAAATATCCAACAGGATATACGTTTCAATCACTGCCCCTTATAGAACTGAACACAATCCTCACTGGGGAAAGGCACCGTGGCTCAATAAAAAAGCTGATTTTGTCCGGGCTGTTCCAGAAGATGGAGTGTTATTTCATCCGTTATTTTGTGGTGAGCTTAGCTGCTATTTACAGACCACTGAAGCAGAACTCGATACTCAGTGCACGTTTGGTTATTTCAGCGACTGAAGCAAGAAAAGGGTCAAGGAGCAAAAACCTGTTCGCGCAGCAGCGCCATTGGTGCGTACCATTTCATTTCTGTAGACATTTTATTCAAGAGTCTTTTAAACACTCATGTCCCAGTGCCCTCAGCCGTCTCTTTACATTTTAGAGTATTACCACTGTAGTGTTTATTTTAAACTCCCCCGTCTGTCTTCTGTAAATCTCAACAGTGACCAATATAAAGAATCGTGATGGAAATGGAGGGTTAAAACAAAAAATAAATAGGCAATAAGTTTATGATAGGTTTCTGTATTAGAGGTCTAGACAGAGGACGGTGTGTTCAAACTGACTGGAAGTAGCTTGACAAAAACTTTTTTTTTTATTTTTTAAGTTAAAATAGCTTGGAATAATAGGAAAAACTGATGATATGCACCTGCAGGGCTTTGGAAATTGTTGACAGCTGAAAGTATTGAAACCACAGAAAAAAAAAGACAAACTATATTGAAATTTGCACACTCATTACTTTCAGGACGTTTATCCCAGGAACACTTGAGTCGAGATGGGAACACACACCGGGTCATCGCACTGCATACACATGCACACACACACATACACACACACACACACACACACACACACACACACACACACACACACACACACACACACACACATTCATTTACACCCTCATTCAAACATGATACAGATTTATATATGACTTTAAGAAAATATAAAATCTACAGTAAGGACATGGATCTCATAAAGTGCTGAAAGCTCAGTTTTATAATGTCACCCTCTGAAAATGGGAAGTGATTGGGAAAAAAAAAACGGATTATTCCAGCCATTATTACTCTCATGTTAAACATTTATTTAAGCTCAGATCAGTTACAGTACTTAGCTATAATTATGGACAGATCTAAAGGTGAGCACAGAGAAAGAGATGAGAGTTAATGGCGCATTTACAGTGTCGTTAAACGCCAATCTCGAAAAAGGTCAGCACAAGTTTGAGCTTCGGGGTAAAAAAAAAAAATAATAATAACAAAACCACTCTGCACCTCATTTACGTTTTTATTTTACAGACTGAAGTGAAAACTGTACTGTTTAAAGAAGTGAAAAAAAAAAAGGTCCATAAACCGGCTAAGCACAAATTAGCATTGAGGTAAATATGCTAACCACAAACTATTAAACATACTAAGCACAATGTAGCATCAAACATGCTAAACACAATCTAGCCTTAAAATAAATATGCTAACTAAAATCTAGTTCAAAGTAAATATGGTGAGCACAACCTAGCATTAAACTTACTAAACAAAACCTAGCATTCGCTAGATATGCTAACCAAAACCTAGCAGTAAACCTACAACATAAGTGCAATCTAGCATTAAAAATGTTTACCACAAACTAGCATTACAATCAACAGGCTAACCAAAACCTAGCATTAAGGTAAAAATACTAACCACAAACCAACTATATAGTAAACAAGCTAAACAAACTTCCATTAAATTAAACAGGCTAATCAAAAATTAAGCTAACCACAAACTAGCATAATAGTAAACATACTTGCTACTTTTCTTGGTTCTTTCTTTCTCTGTTCTGTCTTTGTTCTTTGTTGCTCATTCATTGCCTTCCTTCCTTTACGCTCTTGCTCTTTCTTCTCACTTTTACTACTTACGTTCTTTATTATTTTCATTCTCTTTCTATTTCTTCTTTCTTTTGAAGTCTTTATAATCACAAATCCATAAGACATTGCTGATGATATAAAGAACCTCCTGTGTGTTCAATGCTAAACATTCTACAGGAACATCCATATATGGAGAGACATCTAAAAAACGTGACCTTTTTTTTCAGGAAGTCCGTGAGGATAAGCGAGCGTGTCCCTCTGTGCACTGCACGTTGACGCGAGCAGTAATTATAAAACTAGGACATGCAGAGATGGGACAGGATTCAGATTGCAGAGTCCCTCTGAGAATCTGTAATGAATTTGTGGATTTGACAAAAGATTTCAATTAAACAAATCCCAGTAGACAGTTCAGATCTGAAATATTTTACATCTTTATTCATCTAAGTCGGCGTGGATCTTATTATGCGTTTTCTATGTTTTTATTGTGTCGCTTAAACTTTGAATCAGTGCCGTGATTGGCTGAGAAAGTTCACACTGTTTATGTTGATGTTCTAGAAAGTTCCTGCATGTTCTATTAGGAGAAAAAAAAAACCATAAAATAAAAACACAACAAACCATCAAAACACTCGCAGCACAGTGCGGTTTGTATGTGCCCATGTATCATGTTGTAATGCTGTTTCAGCGATTAGCGTCATGTTTTCCGTGTTCATAATAAGTGAGTGGATCTGCATAAATGTGCAGTTTTATCCCGAGGCTAAAACAGGACGCATGGGAAATCCAGTGAGCTGGGATCATAAAAAATTAATTCCACACCTTCCAATTTCAGCAAATATTCCAAGTAATGAGCTCGATATGCGCACATTATCATTTGTTGACACTGGTGCAGTGTTTTTTTTTTTTTGTTTTTTTTTTACATGGCCATAAAATGCCAAGGTTTGTGCACCCAATGCTAGCTAAGCACTACTGTATGTCGAGTCAGTGGCGGAAAAGAAAGTAGTATTAGTTTGTGATTGGCTGATCAATTTAGGCTATATTTAATATTGTAGAACATTCAGGAAACAAATTCTTATCACTCATATTATAGCACCTACTGTATAAAACCTGACACTGGAGACTTTCATAAATGTAAGATAAACGTCTCCTCGTAGAGGACCATATAAAATCCTGTACATTTTTTATTTTGTTTACATGGACCTTTCGCCATAACCCAAGTCCCTTTGTGAACACCTTCTGTCCGATCAGAATCAAGAATTCAACAGCACTGTGGGATAAATATTAATAATTAAATTTAATACAGCTGTTATATTTTGTGTTAAGACACAGAGGTGAGAAAAGGCAAGGCTTGGGTTTGAAAAGCCTGGTCTAATCTACTGTAAATGTAAGCAGCTTCGTCTTATGAAGCACACAGACACGCACACACTTCCTATACAAATATATCTCATACCTAGCGGGAGGTCCAGACATGAAAAACCTTCAAATGGGCAAATGAATAAATAAACAAAAGGATTACACACACAGGCCCACGGGTTCCCTGAACACCTTATTGTGTCATAAATTATGCAAACTGCACCAAAAAGGAGTGTCTCGCTACACTGCACATGGTAATGAACACCATGTCACAGAATTTATGACATTTTTGCAATTTAGAGGTGTCGTTTTTGAGCTTTTAGGTGAAATAGATATATGTTTTTTATCAAACTCTGGTCCTCTACCACAAGTACCTTATTCCTGCACTCTTCTGAACAACAAATGTTGCACCTTGAATCTGCTGGAGACTTTCAGTTTGGGGATTACAGCCTCCAATGTTCCTTTTAGCACTTTGGTTTTCATCTTCCACATCTACTACCACAGCTGCCTATTAACAGGCATTAACTAGGAGCACTTTGGCTTTCTCCTGTTGCATCTGTTCCAGTTGTTCTTTCATTCCTGGTACTTCCTGACCTTTTTCTGATGTTACTGTCAGTTGGGATTGCCACATCTACAGTACATGTCTTCCATCTTGCTACTACCACAGCCCCCTGTGCTCATATTACCACTGTGACCACTCTGGACTTCACCTTCCACATCTGTTGCATTAGCTCCTTTAGCCCCGATACTTCTCAGTCTTTTTCCCCATGATATCATTGACTGGGATTGCCACATCTGACATCTACTGCCATCTTCTGCTCCTTATCAACCACCACTATATCGTGGTTACAGCTGTTTTCCAGTCTGGACCTTAGTTCTACTGTTCTGAGCCACTTTCTTTGGTGTGTCCCATTTGTACTCTGGGATTTCTAACCCATACACACTATCCCAGGCACTTGGTTTTGCCTCTCTCTATATGCTGTACCAGCTCGTGTCTTACAATTTGCTACTACCACAGCCCCTATTGCTCCACTGGGAGCACTTTGGCCTTCACCTGCTGCATCTGCTCAAGTTGTTCCTTCAGCAACTGGTACTTCTTAATTTTCTCCCTGATGTTTTTGTCGGCTGGAATCGGCACACTTCTCACAACTGTTGTCTGTTGCTCTTTGTCAGAAACCACTAGGTTCAGGTTGGTTAACCAGGAAGTCCCACAAGATCTCAGCACCACTGTTCCCAACCACTTTCTGTGGTATGTCCCAATGGGACTTGGGGACTTCAAACCCAGTCTCAGCTTAGATGGTTATGTACACTATCCTAGCCACTTGGTTATACTGCTCAGTATATGCTTGTCTTCCACAATGCTACTATATGTTGTAGTGTTTCAGGGGCATCTTGCACAGCCTGCACCTTGAATCCTGTCAGTAGTGATAGATCCCTGTCCCTGTGGATTTGGTGCTTTGTTGCCTGTTCTTGTACTGCCATGATCTGAGCATCTGCAGTGTTCTTCAGGCCAGACGTTTCTAGATTTCTTGATGTAAGCCAATTCCTATATCTGCGTCTTCAACAGTTTTTTTCTCTTTCTCCTCATTACTCTGTTTTCTTCTGGCTATAAGTGTGTTTGTGTGTGTGTGTGTGTGTGTGTGTGTGTGTGTGTGTGTGTGTGTGTGTGTGTGTGTGTGTGTGTGTGATATTTCTTGTTGTTTTGATGGATTTCGTGTAAAAGGAGATGGATCCTCATCTCCAGTTTGCGTGTGCTCATGCTTTTCAGTTAATAATGCTCATTACACATGTGCTGTGTGTCAAGCTCTCACCATATCACTCTTACTTCTCTTCTGGAAACCACGCTAAAACAAAAACAACCACTTAACAACTCAAATAAACATTTATATTTACATTTACTTTACATTTATGTAATGTTGCCATTTTACCCCTTTGAGGCTTAGTGTAAGAACCAAAAATAGTGTATTTATTTAGCTGTTTATTTATTATAGGCCATAATGTGTAACATTACATTAACATTATTAACATAACATTAGCATTTGCAAATTCTTTCATTCATTCATTTTCTACGGCTTATCCAAACTTCTCGGGTCACGGGGAGCCTGTGCTTATCTCAGGCGTCATCGGGCATCAAGGCAGGATACACCCTGGACGGAGTGCCAACCCATCACAGGGCACACACACTCTCATTCACTCACACACTCACACACTACGGACAATTTTCCAGAGATGCCCATCAACCTACCATGCATGTCTTTGGACTGGGGGAGGAAACCGGAGTACCCGGAGGAAACCCCCGAGGCACGGGGAGAACATGCAAACTCCACACACACACAAGGCGGAGGTGGGAATCGAACCCAGCTAAGGCGAATGTGCTAACCACTAAGCCACCGTGCCCCCAGGATTTGCAAATTATTTGGAATTTTCTTTCTTTCTTTCTTTCTTTCTTTCTTTCTTTCTTTCTTTCTTTCTTTCTTTCTTTCTTTCTTTCTGTTTGAACAAATTACCTTGATCTGATTTAAGTCTATAATATTGACCTTAGTTAATCTATTTAATATATTTTCGGTGTGTATAAGTTAATAGGTGTGTATTAGTATGACATAGATGACATAAATCCTTATATTATAAGGTTTGGCTTGTGGTCTCTCTCTCTCTCTCTCTTTCTCTCTCTCTTTCTCTCTCTCTTTCTCTCTCTCTCTCTCTCTCTCTCACACACACACACACACACACACACACACACACACACACACACACACACACACACACACACACTCTCAACCAATCTATACTTCTTTTAAGTTTCATTAGCTTTTGGGGGCAAATCAACAAACCAATCATCTCTCTGAAAGCACCAACTACTATTAATTTAATGCATACTACTTAAGGTGAAAGTGGTAATCCTGACCTAACCCAACTCGAATAATGTAACAGTTTCTTTACACCCAAGGTGAGCAGAAAAGCATCTCCAGAATGCACCCAAAATGACCAGGTGATGGTAGATATTTCAAGTAGTTGGTAAAGGATATTAGATATAATATTAGCTGAGAGTAAGGAATGGAAATTTTGGGATGGGGAGAGTTGTGCTGCAAGTGAGAATCTGTAGGTTGATGATGGATGGTGCTTCTCATGGAAAACTCGACCGATGTGGTAATGCTGAAGACAGGGACTGTAATTCTCTATGTAAACTCCAGGGTTGGA
Organism: Tachysurus fulvidraco; assembly: GCF_022655615.1. Lineage (NCBI taxonomy): Eukaryota > Metazoa > Chordata > Actinopteri > Siluriformes > Bagridae > Tachysurus > Tachysurus fulvidraco. The sequence goes on from NC_062535.1 coordinate 4,702,494, forward strand.
TGAAGTGTGGAGAAAGAAGTAATGATCGTGGAAGGATTGCGCAGGGAACATTCTTCACGAATTGTAGAACCTGTAGGTAAATACCAGATAATAGGTTGGAAAATGTCATCTGGGAACAAGCTGAAACAACATGTATTGTTTTCTTTGAGAAGTTTGCAAAGAAGATAGAAAAATAAATCTTCTTGAAATTGCATCAGTAATAGTAGGATGATGGAGGACGGTGACTGGGGAGTGATGTCATCGTCAATCTAACTATAAAAGCTGGGATCAGAAAATGGTTTCTCTGCTTCTTGTATTCTGAGGTCTTTTCTCCATACAATATGGTTGTTAAGATTTTGCCAATTCCTCCTTGGCAGGTATTGATGAAAGAAATCCAGTATCTGAAATCCCCCTGCTGAATGATTCTCCTGGATGATTGAGTAGGATTTTATTTATAGAAACCAACAAGCATAGAATTGACTACCGCAAATTGACCTTCGGGCCAGCGTTATTAAAACGAGCGTGAAACCTCGAACGATGAGAAAAATCTTTACTGTTGTTAGCAGCAGTGAATTCATCGGGTGGGGACATTGGCAGTATGAATTTAAAGCCTGACTCTTGCACAGCTGACAGAGCATGTTTGTTCATATTTTACAGTTATTTTTTCTACCATTAATGTGGTAAAATCAAGCAAACCGAATTCAAGTGAAAAACAACCAGAAACATTATATATAAAGTTATTTATATGTTACAATATATACATAACTTATATGTTATAGCCCCATAGCATGATGCTGCCACCACCATGCGTCTCATAGTTAAGATTGTCATTGGTTGAGAGGGCAGTCTTGTTTTTTGGCAAACATATCTGCCCAAAACATTTCAGGTTTGGCTTGGAGGAAGATATTTAAGTGAGAAAGGCCTTTTATATAGCCTCTTTAACTTGGAGCCCTGACATGTGAAGAATTGTTGTCACATGAAGAAGAAAGGCACAATGACAGATGACACAATGTTCCATGGTACATCTGAAATCCTGTATATGCTTTGTAAGCTATTTAAGGATCGGCAGAATAATGTATGTGTAAAATACAGAATGTTACAGCAAATCATAAAATACAGAGTAGCGGATTGATCACATATTTATTCTGTGCTGGTTTGTGCGTTTGTGTGTTTATTCCGATCCGTAGCAATGCTATAAATACATCATTTCTGGAAGCAAAAAATATAAATTAGATTAGATTTGTTATTAGGATTTTCCCCATGAGGTCTCCGAATGTGTTCTGCTGACAAAAAGCTTCATTCCTCCAGGAGATAATTAACATAAAATCATATTTCCACATGAAATGTAGGATGTATGCGCTTATTTATAAAGGACTCAAGAAATATTGAGGAATAGACAGATTTCTGCCTCAGTCTGCAACCAAAATGGTCCAGACTGGGCAGTTGGTACCAGTGATGAATGATGGGAAAACTGATTCAGTTTCCTGAATCTATTGTTTTAAACTGAATCAATATCTGTTTTGACTGATTCACCTGAGGGAATATAAAACTTTTCATAAAATTTCATTCAGCTATTCCACTGCTAGGTTCTTGTGTTTTCACTTGTTTTAGTCTAATGACCATGACATTTGATCCCTTAAGTGAGTGAATTTACAGGCATAACTAAAAGGATGAAAAAATCTTTTTTTATTGAAAAGGAATGGAGGAAAGCCTAAAGAAACATAATCACATAATTAAAAGCAATGATTATATTTAATTAGAAACATTTTATCCTAATCAGACTGCTAGTTAATTTAATGCTAATGTCATATCAGAAAATGAATCAATCGTGTTATAAATAAAAAAGTAAATTGTGTAGAGTAACTGTGGTGGAAGTCTGTTTTCTATCTCTGTAACTGATTTTACTACAATCAACAATAAACATTTTTTAAAGACCAATACGCTCTAGCTAGCTAGCTGATGCGATGCTAATCTTATATTTGTAGCTAGCTATACTATCCAAGTGATTTCGTCTTTACTTTAACATGCTCTACAACCACATCTAGACTTTTTTTTAACCTCTTAGCTAACTTTATTCTAATATTGTATAGTTTTCTGTGCTAGCATTGCTGTGAGAAAAATAATGAGTGTGAATTGAAATGAAATCATTCCATAACAACTCATTTTGGCTTTGTTGTGTCTGATGACATTGTGTGAAAGATTGGGATATTCTTATTTTAGTGATATAGCATAACAGTTTTAGGTTTAGCCTCTGAGAGTTGTGAGGAGGAAGTAGGCCTCAAGAAAGCCTTGGGCAAAGTCACACCCAAAAGTCCAGTGATGAAATTCTTTTTGTTATTAAGTGGAAAGAAATGAGCAAGTTTGCTGATAAACTTTATTCTGTATTGAGATCCTGTGAGAAATCGCATATGACTAGCGACACTGTCCTCACCCTTAGTCTATGCTTTTGTACTATTAATTAGGCAGAAAACAAATCTTACAGAAAGATAAAATTTTGTTACCTAAGGGTGTCCAATGATAGAAAGTATAACCAGCAACTCAAGCTGCAAAATAAGTCATTAATAATACAAAACCAAGAATCTTCGCTAGCATGAAGCTGCCAGGTGGGTGGTGATGGAAAGGTGGTGCTTAGCTACTTTGGTGTTAAAACAAAATGATTAACTCGCTTCAGCTAGACATTTTATTATGACTAAACACAGTATTGCAAACATCCCGACTAATATTATCATATATTAGCATACAAAATTGTTTGCGCGAGGATATATTTATTTATTAATTACTAGATTGCGGAATAAAGTTCCATTTGGATGGATATTCAACAAAGCTAATGTAATCATGAGTGCATTAAAAAGAGGATTGGAACATGGCCCTGGGTGTCACCAGCTAATTTGCGTATTGCATCATAAGCTGGTGAACTCTGTGAACTGTGCATGTGTTATCAGAAAGCCCCAAAATGAAGTACTTTTATCCTAAAGCTAATATCAGATGTTCTCTGGGGAGTGCTATTCAATTAAAAGTTTCTGAAAAGATTTGCGGTGGAAGCTGTACAGTAACTGAAAAGCACACATTCACAGAATAACAATGAACTAATTTGGAACACAGCCGTGTGACAGTTTCTACACTGCAGGATTAATATCTAAGCCTGCATTGTGCTTAGATCATATTATTCTCCAAAAGCTTATGGAGATTTCTATTTTATCCTGCCTATTACTGCCCGTAGTCAGCACTATTTTACAGACTTAAATCTGAGTGTATCGGAGTGCATGGCAAATAAAATGTTTTATGATAATCCCTTGAATGATAGTTACTTGTTAGGATCTTAAGCCACAGCAAAATCTCTATATCGAAGCAATTCCTTTAACAGATTTTAACTTTGCCTGGTGTAATACTAACCTCCTAAGCTCCATGAGGTCTATTACTTCCATCCTGAACTCCACAAAGTCCTACTGCTGCAACTTGAGCCCCACAAGTTATTACTGCTACCACTCTGAAGCCCACAACATCCTACTGCTGTGACCTGAGGTCCATAATGTCCTACTGCTGCCATTCTGAGCCACACAAGCTCATACTGTTCTACCCTGAGCCACACAAGCTCATACTGTTCTACCCTGAGCCACACAAGCTCATACTGTTCTACCCTGAGCCATACAAGCTCATACTGTTCTACCCTGAGGCACTCAAGCTCAATACTGTTCTTACTACTGCCACTCCAAGGCTCATAAGGTTCTACCTAAGGTCCTCGAAATCCTACCGCTGATCCTGAGCTTGACAAGACCATACTGCTTTCATACTAATGCTCCATACTACATACTACTTACCACATCACACTCCAATAGCTGCTAATGCAGGCTCAACAAGGTCCTACTGCTTCCACTCTGAACTTCACAAATATAATACTACTGTTATCCTGAAGCCCACAAGGCCATATTGCTGCTACCCTGAGGCCCAAAAGGTCCTAATGCTGCCACTCTGAGACATAAAAGTCAAAATGCTGCCATCCTGAGGCCCACAATGTTCTGAAGCTTAGGCAGACATGTTTCTATTCCTGCTTTTCTGAGGCTCACAGCCTCCTACTGTACTTCTTCCATTCTGAGGTTCACAAGCTCCAATACCTGCCATCCCAAAGCCCACAGGTTGCAGCCTCCCACTCCTGACACTCCACAAGACCCTAGTCCTGCAATCCAGAGACCTACAGTACAAGCTGCTATTCTGAATCCTTCATGCTTTTATGTCTTCTATCTTGAAACCCTCAAGGTCCTGATCCTAAAAAAAAAAGAAAGAAATAGCACACATGCTCCTAGATCTGCCATCCTGGGGACTACAATACTCTTTCTTAATGTTCTATGACGATCAAACCAAACCACCGGTCTTCTTTTCTTTGCTCAAAGGGATATTTATTTCTAACAGACAAATCTATTAAATTCATGTGAACTAGAATTCCAAGATGTTCTGATAGAAGGTAACCCTCTGGTTTACAGGAAGTGCTCCCTTTCCTGACTCCTCTCTTGTTTCTTCTTGAGGTTTCTCCCCCACTGTATTTATGAAACCGAGCTCTGTATCAAGCCTGACAAAATAAACTTCATGCCTATATTTAGAAGTCGTTACAACAGAATGGACTTTTTATGGTGTAATTAATTCCACCCAACCTGATGGGATCACACTGGTTTGAGAATTAAAAATAAACATACATAAAGTGCTGGTTATTAACCTTTAAATTAAACCACAGCTATTCCTCCTGAGAGTAAAGTATTAATTATCCAACAACAGTTTATTACTGAACCAGCTTTCCCAGATGATTAGGACCTAAGACACAACTCCAGACTGTGACTTTTTGATTATATGATTTACAAGCCTTCATACAATGCTGAACTATCTGTAATGCCGTAAATATTTTAGTCGTGGTGGATGAGACAAATGCACCAAAATCACCAACATTTACCTCAGGTATGTGGGTGAATGACTAAAAAAGTGTAGATACACTGTAAAAAGATTTAGCATTAAATGCTAACACAACAGCAATGTGTTCTGCTATTAGGGTTGCCACCCGTCCTGTGAAATACGGAATCGTCCCATATTTACGGGCAAAATGACGCGTCCCTTATCAAATCAATATGGGACGCAATTTGTCCCGTATTTTACATAGGTCCACATTATACAGCATCCCATGCAAATCACCCCACCCGCATTGTGTGGTGATGCGTCCTATTCTGCCCCTGATTGGGTAATACTCGTTGCCATCGTTGGTTTGATTGGTTTGTTTTAGGATTACGGGCCGTGAATCACGGCCAATCAGAGTCAGAGGAGGGCGGGACGCCGCCTCGCTGGTCCTTTTGAGAGAGTCAGAGAGTGACAGAAAATCCATATGATACTTATGGCATCTCCAGATACACCCCCACGTCCAGCTTTTTGTGTTCTCAGTCACACTTTGTTGGCGTATATTTATTATTGTCATAGCTGTGTATTCAATATGACCACTTACGTTGTGATAGTGAGAGACTGAGTGCATCTGTTCACACTGATTTCAATAGCAGATATCTTATTATAATGTCCATTGGTATCAATAATATTTTTATGAATATTATAATTATTATAATATTTTTATGAATACATGTTTTAAGTTATGATATACCACCACTGGCACGCCACATATCATTAGCTAAATAATTTTTATGAACACGCATTTGATTATTTTGCTCATTTTTTACAAATATTTGTGCCTTAACAAATCCCCCACTCATCAGAGTGGTATGTGAGAGCACAAAAGAGCCGGGACTGTGAGGAGACTGGGAAAGGCTGTGCATTCTAAAGAGTAAGAGAAGCGAGCGAGATGGTTGATTTACGCTGATCGAAAGGGCAGAGTGCTAAGCGTTTGAAAAGAGGAATGAAATTGAAAATGAGGAGTTAAAGACGGTCAGATTTACAGCGGTTTAACGCAGCAGAGCTCATAAAAACCACTAGCAGCCGTTTCACACTTCTCTATTTCCCCTTTATGATATATCGAGTGAGAGCTGCCGCTTCTATCATCATCTTCACCTCCAAGAGTGTCGATGTATGTTTGAGGATCAATTACACACACTCTGCTGTTTAACCTCTGTGACCTAATGATAACATCCACATGGACAATGCTGATGGGAACATTTCTCTTTGTTTTAAAGTAGGCCATAAAATCTCCACACTATAAACCATATGTCTCAAGTCACAAATCCTATTCACTCGATAGTCCACATAAACACCGTTATCACTGAACTATTGGTGGGTTCCAAAACACACACCTTAGTCACTATGTAGGCAATGTAAACACACTCATCAGTCCAAGGTGGACACTATGTAGGGTATTTAAACATCATTGTCATCCCACCGTGGCTGTGTCCCAAACCACACACCCTATTTATAATGTAGAGCACAACATATTCATTCATTCATTCATTCATTCATTCATTCATTCATTCATTCATTTTCTGCCGCTTTATCCGAACAACTGTACCTCGGTCACGGGGCGCCTCAGGTGTCTTTCGGCATCAAGGCAGGATACACCCTGGATGGAGTGCCAACCCATCGCAGGGCACACACAAACTCTCACAACATATTCATATTATTCATATATACACATTACTACATAGGGCATGTAAATACCCTCATCAATCCACTGTGGGCATGTCTTAAACCACACACCTTGTTTCCTATGTATTTTCACTTTTGTTTTATTAATAAAGCTTGTATATATACCGTACAGACCAAAAGTTTGGACACCCCTTCTCATTCAAAGAGTTTTCTTTATTTTCATGACTATGAAAATTGTAGATTCACACTGAAGGCATCAAAACTATGAATTAACACGTGTGGAATTATATACGTGCATAACAAAAAAGTGTGAAACGACTGAAAATATGTCATATTCTATGTTCTTCAAAGTCGCCACCTTTTGCTCTGATTACTGCTTTGCACACTCTTGGCATTCTCTTGATGAGCTTCAAGAGGTCGTCACCTGAAATGGTCTTTCAATAGTCTTGAAGGAGTTCCCAGAGATGCTTAGCACTTGTTGGCCCTTTTGCCTTCACTCTGCGGTCCAGCTCACCCCAAACCATCTCGATCGGGTTCAGGTCCGGTGACTGTGGAGGCCAGGTCATGTGACGCAGCACCCCATCACACTCCTTCATGGTCAAATAGCCCTTACACAGCCTGGAGGTGTGTTTGGGGTCATTGTCCTGTTGAAAAGGTGGTGTGTCCAAACTTTTGGAAGGTGTGTCCAAACTTTTGGTCTGTACTGTACATTTTAATTTGATCCTGTCACGTGCTTGATTGTTTAAGTGTACAAGCAAGAAAACTAAGACAAAAAAGAAAGCCGAAGAAAGCAAATAAATCTCCCAGAAACCCCTTGAACCCCAATTTATCTAGCAAACTGTAGAAAGACATTTCAGATAGTGAGGTTTCTCATTTTAATCTGACTTTCTTTTGACAAGCGAGGCCAATTTGGCTAAAAGAAAAAAACATCTGTCAATGGAACAGGAAATGATATCTCTGACCAAAAAGCGTGACGAGAACAAGATCTAAAATGAGGGGGGAAAAAAGTAAAGCCGTGCTTGAAGCCTTGATTTTAATTTGAAGTGATTACGGTGTGGGAAAATTAGCCACACACACTAGTGCTATTAGCTAAGCATGACAAGAAGGCTAAGGTTATTGTGTGCGATGGCTAAATTAGCCAAACTATAGAGCTGTTAGCAAAGTGAAAGGGACTGCTAATGTTACTTGGAGTTTCAGTAAGAAAAAGACCAAAGAATGAGGTCAGAACAGGGCACAACCTCTTAATGATAAAATGGATGAATTAGCAAAATGCTTAATAAAGCTATAAGCAACATTAGCACTAATGTTAGTTGCACTTGGACTAAAAACGAGGTCATGACAGGACAGAATGATCTGAGTAATGACAAAAATTAGCCAAAACTGCTGGCAGCTAACTGGAGTTAGCGCTAATAGGTCATCATATAAAAGTGCTATTAGCGCTAACATTAGTCGAGTGTGTCTGAGAAAGATCAAGGCCAAAAGCGTAGGCTCAAAATGAAGAAGACTTAAATGCTAAATGCGTTACATTGCTTGCTAGCAACCTGTGACCTCTTATTATGCAGGTCCTTGTATTTAGGATGTGTACTTCTACATTTATTTATTTATTTATTCTGTCTTTTTAATCTGAACCCTGTTCAGTATTTAGACTGTGTCAGTACACTATGGGCAGGTTCCAAACTATACAACCTGTTTAATATGTAGAGCATGTAAACACCATTGTCAGGGCACTGTGTTTGTGTCTTAAACCACATACCCTGTTCACTGTGTGGGGCATATGGACACAATCATCATACCTGAATGGGCATGTTCACAATGTAGGACATGTTAACTCCATTGTCAGGACACTGTGGGTTTGTTCCAAACCACAGATCCTGTTCACTATGTAGGGCATATGGACACAATCATCATACCTGAATGGGTTTGTTCCGAACCACAGATCCTGTTCACTATGTAGGGCATATGGACACAATCATCATACCTGAATGGGTTTGTTCCGAACCACAGATCCTGTTCACTATGTAGGGCATGTAAACACCATCATCATTCCAGTATGGGCATGCTCCAAATCAAACACCTTGTTCACAATGTAGGGCATGTAAACTGCTATTTTACAATTTTCATGTAAAGTGTCGAGCTGGTGAAGATCTGAATTATTTGGTTGGAAAAGTATTATTAATGAAATGGAATCGTTCTTTTTCAACATCCTGTCTAAGGAGTTGAGGAATCGTGAGGAAATGTTCATGTCAGAAGATTAAAAACAGAAGACAAAAGAAATCCCAAATGCCTTCATTTAAATGTCTTAGGAGGCCAAGTGTGTCTATTCTTAAATCACGGAAATAGATTTGATGAAGGGTGACAGTGTCATTAGGATTGGGATTCCTCTTACACACTACGTCCTTCAAACCCCTTTGATGGATGTCTGGGGATGAGCTCGGCCTCAGCCTCGAGTTGATTTTAAACCTACTACTTAGCGATGGACTACCTGCTGACGGAGCTGTGTCTGGAACCCACAACGTTAAAATATTCTTTTTTTCCCCAACATGATGGTGTATGTGTTAGCATGGGGAGAGCTTTTGTGGCTCTGGCTCTATCTGGATTATTTATATTGATCACCACTGAGATGAAGAGAAGCTAAATTTAGGGATTTGAAACTAAATCTTACAGCCTGGGGGCAGAGAGACAGTACATTGCTGAGCAGCATACACTACAGGAAAGCATAAAAGGATCCGGTGTGTGGATTTAGCTTGGTTTAATATGCTTGTATGAGCAGAAAGGAAGAAGCTTTCATCCATTATTGGTACCATGTCCGTGTTGAGCTAACTTGCCTGACGCTAACGGCTAACCTGAGATGAGCAGTTAGGGGAAAAAATATGTTTATTTATACACAGCAAAAGCATGTGCACTACAGCCTTAGTTAAACAGTTAGGAGCTTGTTTATCTGATGCTAAATGCTAACCTGAGGTGATTGAACAGTTAATGAAAGACATGTATATTTATATACAGCTTGTATGGCCTTATTTATCTGCTAAGTTGAGGTCAAATTTAATTTGTCACATACACAGCCATGCAGTGAAATGCTTTTTTTAAAGTTTTTGCATATCCCAAGTTATTATGAGCCCTGGGGTCAGAGCGCAGGGTCAGCCATAGTGCGGCGCCCATGGAGCAGGTGAGGTTAAGGGCCTTGCTGAAGGACCCAACGTAGATGTCTCAGCAGCTTGTGGGCTTGAACCCTGACCTTCTGATCATTAACCCGAAGCCTTAACCACTGAACCATCACGTCCCATCATCTGTTTGAATATTTAGGGAAACATAGTTTTAGCTTGCTTAATTCCAGACGCGGTTATTATTTATTTATTTATTTATTTATTTATATGAGGGATTTTTATACAACTGTTACAAAAGGTTCACTGATACTGTAGAAAACAACAGAACATATTAAAAGCCTTTTGAACTGAAAAACTTGGAAACCAGAAGGAACGACTCTTAAAACGTGGAAATTACCTCGATTTTTTTCTCTTCTTTTAGTTGAAATGGTTTTGCTTAAATGCCTGAAATAATGTCTGTGTTTAAACACAAGCTCAATATATTTTTATGTTATATTCACTGACATAAAACTAAAACACATCATAAGGTATTTTTTAATGTCTTGGAAAGGTCAGTGGCTAACACTTTTTTTGAAAGCTTTGGCTCAGTTCTTGAATAATTTCCCAAAAAGCTCAATTGTTTTTGTTCACACAAATTTGAAATTCTTATTCATTTTAAGCAAATTGTAGGTTTTTAATTTTTATTTTTTATTTTTTTCAAAATCTGTCAAAATCATGAATATGTCCGTTTTTTTTTGTTGTTTTTTTGGTTAAATATAATTGAATATAGAAATGACTTACCATGTAAAAAATCTGTACGAATCTGTTTACACATGACACATTGCTATATAATAAATGTACTGTACACATGAGCATGTTCATTTTTTAGTGGACTACAGTGTCGACTACAGTTCCCAACTGTTTGTAAGCTCAGTGTGACACACAACAGCATTCAGCTTGACAAATCTGGTGTTCTTGTATTCTATTGTATAGTATAGTAAAGTATAGTATAGTAAAGTATAGTATAATATGGTATAGTATAATATAGTATAATAGAGTATAGTATAGTATTAGTATAATATAGTAAACTATAATATAGTATAGTATAATATAGTATAGTAAAGTATAGTATAATATAGTATAGTATAATATAGCATAGTAAACTATAATATAGTATAGTATAATATAGTATAGTATAGTATTAGTATAATATAGTAAACTATAATATAGTATAGTATAATATAGTATAGTATAATATAGCATAGTAAAGTATAATATAGTATAGTATATTATAGTATAATATAGTATAGTATAATATAGCATAGTAAAGTATAATATAGTATAGTATAATATAGTATAGTATAATATAGTATAATATAGTATACAGTAGTATTGTATAGTATAGTATAATATAGTATAGTATAGTACAGTTTTTTTTTTATTTTTTGCTGGTTACAGAATGTATTTTCTGAAACAATCCAAAAACCACTGAAAAATCCTACTGTTTTTATTTTTTTTTTACCTGTAAATGTCCACTTAAGGCTTAGAGAGTAGAGTTTGTGTCTCAGCTATGCAGTATTGTAGGATCACAGGTCAGCTGAAACGAAAAACAAAAATCTCAGTGACACGTATGTCGTTCTTCTCCTGTTACACGTGCACTACAATCGACCGAGCGCATTCCTGACAGCTGATTTACTTTTAGTGACAGACAAGGAACTCAGTTTAAGCTTGCTGAGAGTTATAAATGGCAAAACAATGACTAAACAGCAAACGAGCACCTCTTATGACACACACTCACACACTCTTTCTCCTTGTACTTCTACAGGGTGCCATTACTTTTGTCCTAATGTATGCATTTAGGGATTTTGTAGTAAAACAAATTTTGGAACTCATAGAGAGTATTGCAATGGTGACAGTTTTGGATCGATTTCCTTCACAGGTTGATAATGAAGTGTGTGTGTGTGTGTGTGTGTGTGTGTGTGTGTGTGTGTGTGTGTTGCTAGCCAAATCAGGGCCATCTGCTCTGGGTGAGTGAACCTTAGCTGACTCTCCTTTGCCACACTTTCCCACCGTCAGCTCTTGGGCCACTAGATCTGGTTGTCATGGAAACTGTGGAGAGAGTGAAAAAAAAAATCAGGGAGGGAGGAAAAGACAGAGCGGGGATAAAGTTCTAAATTGCTGTAGCGGTGAGAGCTAAATTGTGAACGTTGCTGATTCCTGAAGTGTTTTCTTGTGCGCTGATGTTAGTGCATGTGTGTGTGTGTGTGTGTGTGTGTGAGAGAGATGTTTAGCACTTTACAGATTCAGTTCCTCCTCTGTTGCATTTTTAAGTGCAGTCGAACGTGTTTATCATGTTGTGATGTGCACGGAACATGAGCTAAGCCCTTTGTTCAGCTCCTACGCTAATTCCCAAAGTGTGTCGGACGTCTCTTGGAGTGAGCCAGCCGTGTTTTACATCGCCTCTTACTTGAAAGGTTGGCGAACCCTGAAATGGAATTTCTCTTCTTCGAAGAATTAAAGAGGCGTGTCCGATGAGATGGTGCCGTTTTGCGGCTTTTTATCCTGTCGGGAGGAAACAGAGTGTAATATCGTGACATGTAAGTCAGCGAGTAAGTGCAACCAATCCTAAATGTTTATAACATGAGAAACCCTGAAAGGTTCTTAAAAGAGTCAAAGGTCTCTTAAAAGAGAACCCGTGAGGAACTTATCACTTTCCAGCAAGCGGAAAACTCTTTTTTTGAATTTGAGGTGTTTCGGAGACTTTTATCAGACGTTTTAATCAAACATTATAATCAATTGAAGCCCACGCCCACTTTACTAAATGTGACCGTTTTATTGTATCTAAGATCTTCAATTCGATTTAGTTCCATTTTAAATCATATAGCGCTTTCAATGACGGATATTGTCTCAAACATTCAGGATATACATTTTTCACTTTTTAAATTTTTCGCTAATGATCGAGACAAAGGAGACGACTAGACGAAAGAATCCTTGAAAGGTTACTGTATAAAGTCTTCGTAGATTGCTGATGGATTGCTGATGTTTTCGTGAATAATTTGCGTGATGTTGTCTGTACTACTGTCACGATTAGTCACAGGCGAATGCGGATCCAAATGCAGTTAAATCCTTTTAATAGACAAAACAGGAAACAAGAAACAAACAAGCAGGCAGGAACAGAGGCAGGAACAGAGGCAGGAACAGAGGCAGGAACAGAGGCAGGAACAGAGGCAGGAACAGAGGCAGGAACAGAGGCAGGAACAGAGGCAGGAACAGACAGCATAGCACATACTAACAACGACTCACAACAGGGAAATGAACAAACAGAGTAGATATAGGGAACAAGAACCAATCACAAGACGAAGGCAATCACAGACTAAGACAAAACACCTGGGGAAGAGAATGAGTGCAGTTAATGTCCATGGTAACAAACAGGTGGGCGGGGTCAACAATTAACAGCAGGGAATGACAGCAGACAGAAACAAGGGAAAACACAGACAGACTCGTTACAACAACATACCTAAATATTCATTCATTCATTTTCTACCACTTATCTGAACTTCTTGGGTCACGGGGAGCTTGTGCCTATCTCAGGCATCATCGGGCATCGAGGCAGGATACACCCTGGCAGTGCCAACCCATCACAGGGCAATACCTAAATATTCACAATTTAAAATATTGCATCTAAATTCTTCACATTGTCGGCAAAACAAATGTTTTTGCAGCCTTAATAACCACATCTTTCACATAAGATCACGCTTTTTTTTTTGTCATTCACTCTCCATACCTGTAGCATATTTTTGCTAAGATTTTCTATATTTGTGTTTTGCAAGTTTTCGACTGTGACTATAAAAAAAACATTTTTTACACTCACCCTACATCATTCAATATAGTAATTAGCAACATGTTTAAATTAGGCTTAGTATAATCCTGCCATAGTCTTCTATTCTTAACAAAACAGGCTTGGACCGAATTCATTTGAGTTCCAATTAACGCTGGGTCGTGTTGATAAATTGCATCACATCGGTCAACCATTTTGATGCTCTGAGCAGACGTGTCATGCCTCATAGTTTCTCTCTCAGATGAAGTGGATGGAAAGTAGAATAAAAATAAAGATGTCTGCTTTAATGTCTCTCCTTCACTCTCCCTTGACCCAGTTCTCAGTCCTCTGTCGGTCGGTTTTAGTCATTTTTTTTTCCTAGCAGAGGAAATTATACCCTGTACTTTGACTTGGAGAACTTGGCGTGTGTGTGAGGATACACAGATAGGTGTTTATCTCTACACAACGGAAAAAAATCATCTTCAGTCTGCTTCAATGAAGTCCACTAACATTTGTCTGAATTTTCAACACTGTGCAGTGCCCCACCCCTTATACCCCCCTGACCAGGATAAACCCCACCCACATTTATTTCTAACATTCAGGATATTTATTTTTTTTATTTATTTCAGAATTTAGTAAAAGAGGTGTGGCTTGTTCTTATCTAGGCCACACCTCCTCCTGAGGAGACTGACAGGCACTGAGGAGCACAGACAACACTCTTTTTTATATATTGTGGATGCTTTCAATTGGGAATATGAAGCTCTTAATCCCTGCTGTGTCGTGAATGATCGCACGTTTGCGCATCACCCTGAGGACTGTCGCTTTTTTTTTTCACAGTGTAAAACTATTCAATCTGTCTGATCGACTGTTTCCCTGAGGCTTTGTTGGAACATTTCCATATAAAAGGCTGATGAAACCCCTGTGTGTTTCCTGAAATGCTGATGTAAGCGATGTTTTTTATCAGACAAAAGCTAGACGCTGGGGTGAGGATAGAAAAAAAGCTATTTATTCAGTTACAGTTCTAATAAAGCACTGATAGATATCTATATTTTATATCTTTATGTCACTAAATGATTCCCACATGACTCTTACTTTGACTCTTTTAAGAGTTTGACTCAAAGTCAGCCTGTGGTTACGGGTTAAAGTTATTTATGAGGTATTCATAAATTCAACCAATTTTATGTAGATCGAATTAAATGAAATGAATGAGAGTTTATTGAAGTGGAGTGGAATTAATACAAAATGCTATTTATTTAGTTACAGTTTTAATAAAGGACTAACTATATTTCTATCTATAAATTCTACCCCAACCAAAATTATATATATATATATATATGTATGTATCCAAAGAAAGAAAAATTTCCCCCTGAGCCTAACAACCCTATATGGATTCCTGTAAGATTCAGTAAATGATTCCCACATGACTCTTTATTTGACTCCTTTAAGAGTTTGGTTTAAAGTGAACCTGAGGTTACAGGTTAATCTTATTAGCAAGGTGCAAATTCAACTATTCTTAACCAGAGCCTGTAAATGAAGGAGGAGTTCATAAATAACAAGAAGCGCTGATCTTTACCTCACCCTCGTTCACTGACCTTGTCAACCAGGAAGTGCTCAGTCTTCTCAGCTGGTCAGATAATAATCTATTGATCGGCGTCACTGATTGCTAAAGTAGATTCATGAGCAAAGCCTGTCAGATCTAAAAGATTTAACACTAAATCCAATGGATCTTCATGTCGCAAACTGAGGCCAATTCCCATAGGTCAAACAGGGGTGGAATGAGCTGAAGAGGAAAACTAATAGACTTTAATTACAAGAGCATGTGAAGAACAAACTCAAGCCTGCAGCTGATCCTTATCATATACTGTATGTGTACAATGCTTTGCTGACGGATAATTGTATCATGGAAACGCACATGTACTGCGCTGCATGCATGCATAATTGTTTTGTTCTGGATTAAAAATGTATAGATAGAGAGCACTTATAGACAGATAATAAAAAAAGTATGTGTCCTACTTGAAAAAAAAAAAAAAAAATTCAGAAAAAAAATTCACAAGTTTTTTTTGTTTTGATAGAGGAAAACACCTTAAGCTAAGAATTATGCTAAAAATTTGGGAGTCAACAGGTAGGAACTAGGTTTGCTAGAAGAAAAAGAAGAAGAAGAAGAAGATGAAGAAGAAGAAGAAGAAGAAAAAGAAGAAGTCTCCTGCTATAGACGCCAGGTTACCTTTGACCCGGTGTAGAAGAAGCACTACAGAAAATGGTCACAAAAATGGTCGAGCAAAATGTTTGCACCCGTTTTTAATTGTTACTAAACTAATACAAACTATATTCCAGCTAGCAGATTCAGGTTAGCTAGAATGTTTGGTTTTTATTTTTTTTCTCAAAACAATTTCTGTTGGAAAAAAGAAACAGGACATTTGCATAAATATATTTTAAATACTACTGAATATCTGAGAAATCCTTGATGATTCCTATAAATAAAGTGGGAACATTTTTATAGCGAAGGAATGTCCATTTTTTTAAGTTTTATGATTGCAGTTTTGCTTTTATTCTTTTTTTATATATATATTTCATGATAGTACATCATTTTACCTCTGCTGTACAGGTCTAATGCTGCGACCCAGAATCAAATTCCTTTAAGATTTGCATCCCAAATCGCAAATCATACTCACTCACTATTCTGTAAATAGTGTAAGCATCAGGGTGATTCACTTCTTAAAACAAAGTGTAGTATTTTGGGTATGTCACGCATTGGCCCGGTCGCAGAGGAAAAGTGGCGGGGCCTCCACCCGCTGATGATAAAGTGGATGATAAAATTAATTTACCAGATGATGTACAGTACAAGGTGCATAGTTCCTAGTGTGCCATTTGGGACTTTTGTGTGCAATCAAATTTAAAGCTGTTTTTTCTTCAAATTCACTATTTATTGCCTGGAGGTTTAATTATGAGCTCAATTCAGGCTACCTGTATTATCTTAACTCCAGTGTGTGACCTCTACCAGCTGGGCCAAGACAATCCACTACATTTAGGGTAAAGCCTTTTGTGTCTCTTTTAGATTATTAATAAAGTATGAAGGCCTAAACAGAATGATCTGCATTTATTCAACAACTGCAGGTGTTTCCACACCACGGTAGACCAAAACACAGTAGACCACACCACACCACACCACAGTAGACCACACCAAAGTACACCACACCACAGTAGACCAAAACACAGTAGACCACACCACACCACACCACACCACAGTAGACCACACCAAAGTACACCACACCACAGTAGACCAAAACACAGTAGACCACACCACACCACAGTAGACCACACCAAAGTACACCACACCACAGTAGACCAAAACACAGTAGACCACACCAAGATACACCACACCACACCACAGTAGACCAAAACACAGTAGACCACACCAAGGTACACAACACCACACCACAGTAGACCACACCAAAGTACACCACACCACAGTAGACCAAAACACAGTAGACCACACCAAGGTACACCACACCACACCACACCACACCACACCACAGTATACCACATCACACCACACCACAGTACACCACACCACACCACACAACATCATACCACAGTACACCACAGTACACCACACCACACCACACCACACCACACCACACAACATCATACCACAGTGCACCACACCATATCAAAAGATGCTTGGGATATGTTCATCAGTTACAACATCATAGAGGACGTTCTGAAAAGCAACAACTTAGAGAGACAAAGAGTAGCAGCAGCAACATTGGAGAAGTATTGACAAAGAGGAATTTATGGCCTTTAATGGTCTGGTGCACAAGAGCTGGGATGTGCCCTTTCTGGACCCGCTGCAAAATCCATTGTACAAAGCCACAAAGGAAATTAGAGGATATCTGCAGGTTCATATGGTTTTTAATCATACAGTAGGTTGCAGCATCACAGTGGACAACTTCTTCTTCAGTGTATCTTTGGCTGAGAAGCTTCTTGTGCAGAACCTGACCGTTGTGGGAAAAAAGTCAGCAGAAATGTCAGTAGCTGGTGTTCCCAGTGCAACAGGCCTGTGTGCAAAGAGGCACAAATGAGCAGGCATTTGTGAGGCATGTGGGCACTAAGATGGCAATCGGAGATGGCACATTACCTGTGTGATTTTATTTCTTCAGTTTTATGTTTTTTATTCAGTCACAATTCACCATAGTTACATTTTTTTAGATGCTGTTTTGTTTTGACTCTTTTTTATTTCCTTATATTTTGAAACAAGATTCTCACATTTTTGATATATTCTTATATCTGATATATTCGAGAATGAGAATGAGAGCTTTTTCCTGCTGTGGATTTACTGTAAAAATCTGGCCACTAATCTGAAACACAAGCATATACTTATGTAAAATTGTGCGTTGGTGTGCGTGGTATAATTTAGCCACTAAAGTAAAGGTATATATAAATCTATTTATATATATTTATAGAATAATTAGAGTTTTTATTGCCTATTTCAACAAAGAGTTCAAAGCCTGAATACAGGGAAAGCCATTTCCAGTCAGATGTTATTCATTATATCTTAGAAGGCCACACATTTATCTCCTGAAACTATCAATTTTGCATATGCATGGGGTGAGTATAATTTGTGATGTGGGCAGCCTGTCTTTGATCAAACTCCTGTGCCAGAATTAGACATCATGATATTGTCTACTGTGTTCATTATAGTTTCATTTAATTATTGGTAATTATATCATTACTCAATAATTACTAAGGAGCATCCGAAAGTCTTAAATAGCTCAGAGATTCAAAGTGTTGATAGAGACATGATAAAATCTGTACAGAAAGCCTATTTATTCCTAACTGTGTAAATGTCTGAGGATGGAAGGTTGTGTGGATGATGATGTGTGCATGGATGGAGCCATGAGGATGGGTTCTAGTGTGAGGATTCATTGGAAAATGTATGAGGATGTGAGGTTTTGAGGATGGATGAAGAAATGAGGATGGGTTCTAGTTGAAGGACTAATTGGAAAATATGTGAGAATGCGAGGTTGTGTGGATGCCGATGTGCACATGGATGGAGCCACGAGGATGCAGGGTTGTGTGAATGAGGTTGTGAGGTTGTTGTGAGGATGGATGGAGCCATGAGGGTTGGCTCTAGTGTGAGGACTCGTTGGAAAATATTTGAGGAAACAGGGTTGTGTGAATAAGGTTGTGAGGTTCTTGTGAGGGTGGATGAAGCCATAAGGGTGGGCTCTGATATGAGGGCTAACTGGAAATTATTTGAGGATACAGGGTTGTGTGAATGAGGTTGTAAGGATGTTGTGAAGATGGATAAACCTGTAAGAATGGGTCCTATTTGGAGGACTCATTGGAAATTGTGTAAGGATGCGAGGCTGTATGCATGAGGTTGTGAGTTTGTTGTGAAGATGGATGAAGCCATGTGGATGGGTTCTAGTGTGAGGACTCACTGGATAGTGTGAGAATGTGAGGTTGTTTAGATGAGTTTGTGAGAAAATTGTAAGGGTGAATGAAGGATGGGTTAGAGTATGAGGACTTGAGGTTGTGAGGATGAATTTGGGGTGGTGAAGAAATTGTGAGATTAGATGAAGTTAAGAGTGGGTAACTGAAGGTGGAAAGGTCTGGTGTAAAGTGTGGTGTTGCGAGTATGTGGGGTTGTTACAGACCTGTAAGGATGGATGAAGGTGGGAGCTTGTGAAGATGAGGTTGTGAAGATGAGCGAAGGTGTGAATATTTAAGTTAGGAAAGATGCTGTAGGTATAGGGAAGATTTTGAGGAATGCAAGTTTTTGATGTAGAGTATGTTTGAGGAGTTTCTTAGAATGGTTGAAGGTGCGAGGATGAGGTTGTGAGGTTGTTGTAAGGATGGCTGGTGGGAGGATATGAGGTGGAGTGTTTATAAGGATGAGGGAAGGCATGAGGATGTTAGGAGGGGCGATTATGTGTACGGATTTGTGGTTGTATGAATGAGTGATGGTGTGAAGATGAGTGAATGCATGTTGTTTGGGAAGTTAGGAGGATTTAAGATTGTTCGGAGATTATGAGGAGGAGGGAAGGTATAACATTGCGAGGGTGGGTAAATGTATGAGATTGTGAGGATGGGGAAAGTATGTGATTGGAGGAAGGTTGTGAGGATTTGAGGATGTGAGTATCAGAGAAGGTTCAAGGATAGGTGATTGTATGTGGTTAGGGCATGGTGTGAGGATTTGAGGTTATGAGGATGAGAGGTGTGAGGATGAGAGACAGTGTAAGGTTGTGAGCATGGGGAATGTCTGAGAATGTGAGTGAAAGTGTGAGTGAAAGTGTGAGTTTCCATTCATTTCCACTCCTGGTTTTTGACGAGTACTTAGCTAGCTCTGGCAGTTCTTTGTTACGAACCTAGATGCGTTACAGTAAATATAGATAAAGAACACAACAACAGTGCTGCACAAAATCCTAAAATCATTTTGAACTATTACAATGTGATCTTTTTATTATTATTATTGTTTTATTATTCAACACACCCCCAGTCCATCTTTATTTAACAAGTCTTTAGTGTGTGAATGGTCAACATGTGTGTTTCTTCTATACAATATACTCCATACAACATAATGAGTGTGCGTTAGTGGTCACATGTGGCCTTTTAAACGCGGTGCTTTAATCGAGTGTAATGAAATCTTCTGCTCCATCTGAGAGGGCCGCAACAGAGCCGCAGCGTGGCCGCAAACAGTTTAATAGCCTCGCCAATTTTCCCTCCTCCACACAGCAGCAGGGAGAGAAAAAGAGAGAGGCGTAATTCATTGAGTGCTTTTGTTACACATGCGTACGGCACTCACACACATTCTGTAATGGTGTGCTTCCTCCTCTACTTATTCCTTATTGAAAACACACACCTACGAGAGGTAAAATGGGGAAAACCGTGAAAGCCATCCCTCTATATGCACAGGCTTGATAAAAACATTCTGCCTTGTCTTCGAATCTTCCAGTGTTATAGCCGTACTGATGCCATCGATCTGAAAAAAAACTCCAGATTAATACATAAAGGCCTGGCTTGCACTGAGCTACAGTGTGCTAAAGATCTTTATCATTTTTCTAGTGTGTGTGTATATGTGTGTGTGTGTGTGTGGGGGGGGGGGGGGCAGCCATTGCACCAACTGTCCTCATAGTAAATATATGTTGTGAGTGCTGTGGGTAAATAATCGGTTCTGTTCACTCCTTCATTCCTCCAAACACAAGCACACAGAATAAATGTTTCTGCCGAAGCCCCTAGCACCCGTAGACCATCCAACGTAGCTTTATAGCTTGGAAATCTTATCAGAAATCTTCTCAGCTACCTAGAATGAGCAGTTAAAATGAACAGTTATTATAACGCTATTATTATAATATATACGGCATATTAATACACCATTGGATCTATAAGTATTTGGACTAGCGGTTATATATCCTGAGCTTAATCCCTCTGTATTTACAGAACATTTATCACTTTATTAGGAACAACTGTCCACGCTGACATCCTGTAAGCGTTGAGCACGTTTGAGTGTTTTCAAAACTGCTGAACTTTCACCTAACATTCTTTAGAGTTACACTGAATGCTGTAAAAACACATATAGTGAGTGGCAGCTCTACAGGGAAGAGATAATAATGATACAAGAGGTCAGGAGAATTGGTTTACGCTGACAGGAACTTAAATATATAGCTCTCTTTACAAACACGTTTAGCGGAAAAACCTCTCAGTCACATGATACGTCCGACCTTGATACCAGTAGTAAGCACAAAAAAATTCTTCATGCCCTTAAAGGGAAATTACCATTAACTATTCGATATTGTTACATTTATGCATAAAAAAGTAAAAAAAAACTAGATTCTTCCAAGGTCTCGGTTGTGGCACGGACCTGTGTCGCTGTGTATATAACTTCTATATACTGTAGGACTTTAAAGATCTGAATAGCAATTTGCAATATCCTCACTCTGAATCCTATCAACCGTTTCATTATGTACATAACGTGAATTGACAGCGTCATGCATTCTGCCCTTGGAATGCTGATAAAAAAGGGACACCTCTGTTCTCAGTAGCCTCAGGTGGAGACGATCTCTTAGAAAAGACAATAACAACAAAGCGAATGGAAAAAGATGAGAAATATCACCCTTCAAAACATTTATGAATCCGCGTATGTCGCCGCAGGTGCTTTTGAACACAGCATGGCATTCACAGCTGATCTATGTGCTTTTAAGAAACATCGAAACTGAGCGCAGGCTATATTTTCACCAGATGTAATTTTTGGAGTTGAAAATGCCTGGCTTTTAAAACCCACTGTCAGTTCTGACCGCAAACTATTCAACTTAACCTTAAAAATCCTCTTTTCTGAGGAAAAAAAAACAACCCAAATCTGTGTCCATGTCTGTGACACGTCAATCATCTATAGAGTCTTAATCCGAACCTAAACGTGTTTTCCCTCCTGACAAGAGATATTACTCTCACTGCATGGTGCTCTCGAGCGTATTAGCAACATTGCGATGATCATGAGGAAAGGAAGCTTTAGAAAACAAATCCATCACAATGAAGCTAATGGCTATCTTTGTAGCATTCACTAAAACTTATCTGTACACAAGTGTATAATTGCTAAGATAGTGGCTATTATTGTGAAACGATTAAAGTGCACCGTTTATTTTTTTTTTTTACCGTTTTTAATCAATGCTCAAGCACATGAGTAAAAAGACCTATTTATCTGTTTTATATAAAACAGCCTTTGGGTCCTATATGTTCTCAAGGACGTATATTCCCAGCATTCCTGGAGTAGGTTCTTGAACTATTATGTTCATAGTTACAATGAATTTAGTGTGTTACATTCATAGCTTCTCAGAGTTGAGCGTATGCTCTCAGACAAACGTCCTTACGTCTTTTGCAGACCTGTAGATTTGAGCTTTGTTCTAAAATGGTGGACTATTCAAGTCACTTGTGAGTACATTGTTGTCTCACTGGTCTATGCCTTTTTTTTTTACTGTGGTCCTTAGAATTTAAATTCTGAGAGAAAGAAAAGTTCACAAGGAAGCGGTAGCTCAGTGGTTAAGGTGTTGTGCTGCTGATCGTAAGGTCATGAGTTCAAATCCCAGGCCACCGAGCTGCCACTCCTGGTAACTTGAACAAGGCCCTCAGTTGCTTAGCTGAATAAATGATATACAGTAAATGTAACTTGCCCTGGAAAAGGGCATCTGCCAAAAATGATCATATACAGTTCGCATCACGTACAGTACTGGTCCGTTAGGTCCGGTTGCTTTCTTACCACAAGGTTCTAAAACAAATGAGACTGTTGCAAACAGCCTTAAGGTCTCAGAGTACCTGATTTTCAGGGCCCAGTTTCTTCAGCAGTAGGTTCCAGGCAGCTCTGTTTTCAGGAATTTCAGGGTTCGGTGTACCTCAGGGTCGTATGTTCTGCACATCAAACAATCCAAAGTTTTAGGGATCTAAGATCTTGGGATCGTATTCCCACATCCCACAAATGTATTCAGATCTCAGGGCACAATGTTCTGTTCGTAAGGCAATTCTCAGAACTCTACATCTCTGGTTTAATATATTCCCAAGACGCGCTGTTACCCAGGAACTTCCTTTGTTCTCATGTTCCTGTTTCTTTTCTTTTCTCTACACTGCAAAAGCTCCTCAGCCTCAAGGGCAATATATTTTGGCAAACTGGTGGTTAGCATATGCGACGGCACTCTGCATTAATCAGCGCACTCAGCGAAATCCTGACTGAGGACGGCAGAAACAATGAACACATGTGACCTCTAGATCTGTGTTCCAGAAAGCAGAGCGTTAATTTTACATATCGTTTATGTCAAATGTACTTCTCTGTTCATCGTTGTGTGTTACAGGTACACACAGACACACACATTGACCACAGAAAAACAAGAATACACAACCACTCCATTATAAAATTGTTTTACATTATCACTACAATCCAGCAAGCAACATATTACTAAGCATTCATTCATTTTCTACCGCTTATCCGAACTTCTCGGGTCACGGGGAGCCTGTGCCTATCTCAGGCGTCATCGGGCATCGAGGCAGGACACACCCTGGACGGAGTGCCAACCCATCGCAGGGATTACTAAGCATATAAACATTATTTTCATATGCAACAGGCCATATTAAAATGTTCTAATTAAAGGAAAATACTTAATGATTATTAGCAAACACAGATGAAATCTCTGTGTTGCATCAAATAATACCATAACTGGCTAATCGGATAAAACTTTAACTCGTTTAGGAAATAACACATTTATTTATTTGTTTTTCTTATAACTTTTCTAAGAAATATTTTTATTTATTTAAATTTTTTTTTTACAGAATCAGAATATCTCAGCTCCTTTTATTAAATGGTTTGTTAGCAAGTTAGCATCATCATTAACATACAAACCTAGTATTTATTTAATAGTTTATCAAAGGTTTAAACATTTCGAATGATCAAACATACTGTAGCTAATTAGTTAGGAGCTATCTAAACATTTTATTAGCATGGAAGTAAAGAACTTATTTGTCTCCCAGTACTCACTTGGGGGAGTCCGTTTTACTTTCATCAGTGAATAGGGAGGTAAAGAAACGTCAGGGTTTCTGTGCTCCACTTTGGGCTCCGTCCTAATTCTTCCGATCGTCCCAATGGAATCGCTGCCCTCCAGATGCCTCCTCGTACCTGCTGACTCTGCAAAGCTGTTCAGAAACTTCTTTTGGCCTGAGGCGACAAACCGAGCTATTATACCGAGGCTTAAAGGAACCGACAGATGACAAATCAAATGTATACGATGTTTCCAAATAAAGTTGTTCAGCAAAGACAAAGCTGGAGTCTGAAGTTAGCATCTTCCTCACTTTACCCTCTTTTTGTTTTGCCTCGTACTCTGCCTTTCACTTTCCCGCCTTTTTTCCTCTCCCTCTTTCCTCTCTTCTTTGTCTTTCTCTGGCTTTTCCTCCCAGTTCACCATCTTTCTTCAGCTTTTCCACTTTGTTGTGTTTCACTCTGCCTTTTCCTTTGTCTCATTCTTACTTGATTTTTTTTTAATTTTCTTTCTCTGTATTTCCTTTTCCCCCACAGACTTTTGTCTCTCCTGTCATTCTCTCATTCCCTAACTTTACTTTGTCTTTTCCTTTCTCATGTGTCATTCTCTTTTTCTCTTTCCTTCACTTTACCCATCTCACTTTCTTTGTTCCTTATTCATTTACATCATTTAGCAGACACCTTTATCCAGAGTGACTTACATTTTTATTTCAGCTTATACAGTTTATACAAGCAATTGAGGGTTAACAGACTTGCTCAGGGACCCAGCAGTGGCAGCTTGGTGGACCTGGGATTCGAACTCAAGACCTTCTGATCAGTAGGCCAACACCACACCATAACCACTAGGCTACCACATTATTCCTCACTTCTCTCCTCTTTCTTTCTTTCCTATTATTTTCCCCACCTTATTCATCATTATTTACCTATTCTGTCATAAACTTTCTTTCTTTCTTTCTTTCTTTCTTTCTTTCTTTCTTTCTTTCTTTCTTTCTTTCTTTCTTTCTTTCTTTCTTTCTTTCTTTCTCTCCTGCCTCACTCTTTTACTTTTCAGCCTTTATCAACCTGTTCATTCTTCATTTTGTTTTACATCCTTTTTATGGCTTCTTCACACATTGTCTTATTTTGCTGCTTCACTCTCTTTATTTTACTTTCCTGCCACTTTTCATTCTCTTTCTTTGTTTTTTTTCCCCTTCCTGCCTTATTCTTCTTTCTCTTTTATAGGCCTTCCCTCCTTTTTTCTCTCTCAAAAGGCGTTTCGTACAGGCAGGCTCTGATGATGAAGATTAACAGGCTTCATAGGGAGGCTATAAATGACGAACAAACCGTTTAAGTAGAAATAAGCGTGAGATCAAACCGTGGTGGTTATTCACCTCGGCTCTCACTCGCACTTATCACAATTAAACGTCGGCTACTCTAATAGCACACACACTGATACATACATTACAGCTGGCTTTGAAATAACTCTTGAAACGTGGAATTTTTTTGTAGTTTGCAATGGCCTTCATTTACATATAAATTGCCCTGTGGAGTACAAGCGATAGCATTTTCACACAATTATTTAAAAAAAAGGACGAAAATCAAACACATTTACAGATAAATAGATGTGAATTGTGTAAGCATTGTTATCTCAAAACACACACACACACACACACGTGTATATTTCCTTCCTTTATTTTCTGCAAAGTAGCAGACACATAGCTAAAAGGAAAAAGCTTCAGACAATGTTAATTTGTTAGCCTATTTGTTTACCACAGGGTTTAAAATGTCACCTCTGAACCTTCTGGTTTATTTATAAAATAAATTTATATGGCTGTGAAGTTAGCAGACAATTCCAGCTTCATTAACAACAGTGCTTCTCATGATATTATCACGTTTGCCTCAGAATTTTACTTTCTCTTTCAATCGTTTAGCAAAAGTGGGAGTTGAGTGAACATTTCTCCTTATTCATTTCAAAAGTACACTGATGAATAATAAGGGAAATGTTCACTCAACACCCTGTGGCAAACATGCTAATGTCATGAGAAACAATATACAATAGGAAATATTCACTATCTCAAAAAAATAAATAAATAAATAAAATAGAATATAGTGACATGCCAATCAGCTAATCAACTCAAAACACCTGCAAAGCTTTCCTGAGCCATCAAAATGGTCTCTCAATTTGGTTCACTAGGATACACAATCATGGGGAAGACTGCTGACCTGACAGTTGTCATTGACATCCTTTACAAGAAGGGTAAACCACAAAAATTCATTACCAAAGAAGCTGTCTGTTCACAGAGTGCTGTATCCAAGCATGTTATCAGAGAGTAGAAGGAAAAAGTGTGGGGAAAAAAGATGCACAGCCAAACAAGAGAACTGCAGCCTTGAGATGCTTGTCAAGCAAAAATGATTCAAGAATTTTGGTGAAGTTCACAAGGAATGGACTGAGGCTGGGGTCGAGGCAAGAGACAACACACACAGACGTGCTATGGAGAAGAATAACCGGACTGTTGCCCAGTGGCCCAAAGTCCTCTTTTCAGATGAGCAGGTTTTGTATTTCATTTGGAAACCAAGGTCCTAGAGTCTGGAGGAAGTGTGGATAAGCTCATAGCCCATGCTGCTTGAAGTCCAGTGTTAGGTTTCCACAGCCTCTGGTGATTTGGGGTCATCTGCTGGTGTTGGTCCACTGTGTTTATTGAAAAACAAAGTCACTGGTTTGTCATCCATTTACAAAGAAATATTATAGCACTTCATGCTTCGTTCTGCTGACCAGCTTGTTAAAGATGCTGATTTGGCACCTGCAAACACTGCCTAAAGCTCCAAAAGTTGACCATGGTGTTGGTGTGTTGACTGGCCAACAAACTCAGCGGACCTGAATCCCATAGAAAATCTTTGGGCTATTGTCAAGAGGAAAATGAGAAACAAGAGACCAAAACATGCAGATGAGCTGAAGACCACTGTCAAAGAGACCTGGGCTTCCATACCACCTCAGCAGTGCCTCAGACTGATCATCACCATGCCGAATTGAGGCAGTTAAGCAATAGGAGCCACTACCAAGTATTGAGTACATATGCAGGAAATGAACATACCTTCCAGAAGGCCAACATTTCATTCATTCATTCATTTTCTACCGCTTATCCGAACTTCTGGGAGCCTGTGCCTATCTCAGGAGTCATCGGGCATGAGGGCAGGATACACCCTGGACGGAGTGCAAACCCATCACAGGGCACACACTCTCTCTCATTCACTCACACACTACGTACAATTTTCCAGAGATGCCAATGAACCTACCATGCATGTCTTTGGACCGGGGGAGGAGAACATGCAAACTCCACACACACAAGGTGGAGGCGGGAATTGAACCCCCAACCCTGGAGGTGTGAGGCGAACGTGCTAACCACTAAGCCACCCCCCCTAGAAGGCCAACATTTTCAATATAATTGTATTTTTATTGGTCTTATGAAGTATTCAAATTTTTGAGGTAGTGAATCGATGGGTTTTTGTTAAATGTGAGCCAAAATCATTACAATTAAAAGAACCAAAGACTTCAGTATGGTGTACTATATATATATATATAATACACAAGTTTCACTATTTGAGTTGAATTAATGAAATAAATGAACTTTTCCACAACATTCTAATGCTTTTTACAATTGACATTGTCTCAAAGCAGCTTTACAGAACATAAACATAAAACAAAAGGCTATTATAAAGAATAATATAAAGATTAATATATTACAACATTTTTAATATCAACAAGATTGATATTAGATATAGTTAAATGTGTTTGTATTTATCCCCAATGAGCAAGTCTAAGGTGACTCAGGCAGCAGTGGCAATGAAAAAACCCCCTTGAATGGTTAGAAACCTTGAGAGGAACCAGAGTCAAAGGGGAACCCATCCTTATATGGGTGACTGGAGTGGGTGATTATAAATATACAGTCTGATAAGTGTTGTATTCATGAGGAGATTGTTGCCCTCAAAGACCACATGTAGTTTCCTCTTTAGTATAGAAGAGTCTAACTGGAGCTGGTAAATCTCTGGATGTCTCAGGATCCTCACAGAGTCGGCCTCATCTCAGTGGAGGTCCAAAATCTTCATGGCATGGAAGATAATTGGAGCTGGTACAATTTGTGGATGCCTTGGGAGGGGTAAAAAGAGAGAAGCACTTTACATAGCTGCTGTTCATAACATTAGCCAGCACTAGATGATGATGTATATTTTGTCAGATGTATTAGAGCATATATATATATATACAGTATATGATTAGAAGTCTCAAACTTTTTAATAGCATACTGTATTTGCTATGTTAATTTAAAGGATTTAGTAAAATAATAAACCTTGTAATACTTTCTACATCTTACTAGTCTATTACTGTGACATTTTTCAATCAAATGTTTTTATCTACTTCGCTAGCGTTCATTTCCTAGCGTACATTGTTTGCCTGCACATCAAATGCCATGGTTTGTTTAGACTAGAAAAACTGTTCGGTTCTGATTAGCTTGTAAATTATATTACAGCTACGTACAGTACGACATGCTAGACAAAGCCATTTTGTAATAAACAACATAATTAAACATAATTCGAGACAACGAGTTGGACAAATATCCTTTTTATAATTGCTGCTGCTTTAGCAAACAGATCACCGTCAGGCTAATCACTTTAGCAGGCTAGCACTGAACGTCTACCTTAACCACCATTTAGCATCTTAGTTTTTATCCACTTTTCATGTAATTAGCTCATTAGTGAAGTTTCAGTAAATATGTGAGAAAACTTTTTTGCCTTACACCATTTTTTTTTTTAAGTGTTGGAACAAAGCACAGCATTTTTACTGTGTCGATCTTTAACCCGGCCCATATGGTGCTGTTTCTGCAGCACAAGCACAAACTTTCACAATGAGAAGTTTTTTAGGAATATTGTGAGGTAGCGCTTGCCCAGTTAGCGAATATGCATGTGTGTGTTTTGTGTGTGTGTGTATGTGAGAGCGAGAGTGTGGGTGTGAGGGTGTCCACTGGGAAAAGCACACACAAGTAGGCTAACCACTCCATGATAAAGATTCACAGAGTTAGCCAATGTTTGTAAGCACAAACTCCAACCCGATTGTACTGTAGGGTACATGAAAAAAGCTAATCAGTCACCAAGCTGTACAGATCAACTTTAAATGTAGGCCAGGACAAGTTCACCAGTGTGTTTATCCCACATATGTAGATAAAAGCCATCACTTTCACTCGGCCGTATCTCATTTCTCAAATCTAATTCACTTCCTTAATGCACTGTGTAGCCACCGGCTTCCATTTGGCAGCTGTCCAAACCCGAGCACTTCACTAATGAGACTCTCGGCTCTTACAGTGTCTGAAAAAAAAAAAAAAAAACCTCTTTAAATATCTGTCTACTAGCTACCAAAAACTGACGCTAATTAGCAGCGAGCGGAGGCCGTGGAGGTGAGAACGGCTCTGTGGGCTCGAATAATTACCGAATTTTAATCCAGGTCAGTGGGTACGAGCACGCTTTCAAATGCCAACATTTGACTGTAGTAGTTAGCATTAGCGGCTATAGCAACTAGACATGCTCACAGAGTGGATTTAACGTTGTGTTATTGTTATGTGGAAGTTCTGATTAACATATTAGCTGCATAGAGATGATGTATCAGGTGACACCAAATGTGATAGATTTCGTGCTGTTGGCATGGTGACCTGGATTTCTTACATGAAACCGACACATTATATCAT
This sequence comes from Tachysurus fulvidraco, assembly GCF_022655615.1. Classification (NCBI taxonomy): domain Eukaryota; kingdom Metazoa; phylum Chordata; class Actinopteri; order Siluriformes; family Bagridae; genus Tachysurus; species Tachysurus fulvidraco. The sequence continues at coordinate 4,732,161 of NC_062535.1, forward strand.
GTCATGTAATAATAATTGAATTGAAAACTTGTGACATTAATTATTCTTTTTTTTTTTTCCCAGCCGCTGGGGTGCTAGCATAAAATGAACTAGCTAGATTTCATTCTTAGCAGGCTAGCACAAGTTAGTACAACTATCTGCACTGCTAGTTGTAATTTTTCATAAAAGATAGCATGATATTATGTATTATGATATGTGATATAATGATAAAGAAAGAATAGTTCTGAAATGATTAGATGGCTGGATAGTGTTCAAATATACGGATGGTATCATTTATAGCTAGCAAGTAACTAATTACAAAAAAAATAAAAAATAAAAATTCCCTAAAAGTGATGTTTGCTTCTTATTTTCTAGAATGTTAGCATACTACAGCTAGCATACTATAACTTTTTAGTTGGGTACTTGAAATTAAATTAGCTAGGAATGGAAAAAAAAAAGACTGTAAGCATGAACATGGTCTCTAGTCACAAGAAAATAAATGAATCATAGCATCGGTGGCACATGGCAAAAGTTATCCGATGACTTATACAAGACATGACTTAAATTTCAGTGACTATTAGACAATGCTACAAGTCTTGTGGTGCCACTTGTTATGGTCTGATGAGCTCAAAGCACAGCAGCAAATAAACACAACACTCAAGGTCTAGCATTGTGGTGGCAGCATTTTGCTTTAGAGTTGCTCTTGAAGGAGAAAAAAGTTCTCACATTTTAACTTGTGTAAGCAACAATACACACACACACACACACACACACACACACACACACACACACACACACACACACACACACACACGGCATCCAGCACAATGACAATTCAGCACCCACTTGTTTTTAAAATGAACATTGACTGTAGCCTGAATTATAAACCCTCACACTAGTTTCAGCTCCAAGGCAAATGTAAATTCAAGCCAGTGTCGTCGCTTACACGAATAATGATCATTAGCAATGCAAAATCAATAGCGTTAACACACCAGTGCAGCTTTAATAGAAACAGTTCGTCTTTGTGGTTCAATAGGACTACGCCAGCGTCTGGCCAAGTAGTTCTGGACTTATGCTCAGAGGACAGGGGCAGCAAGTCTGAACTCATATTTTAAATGCTGATACCATTATTTAATTTTATTGTTTCCACCCTGCTCCTATTTCTAACCTGTGTCCTGTTAACTTGTGCCCCATATCCACCTTCAGGGTGCGTTTTAGCATCCTTTTACCATGATGTTTTCTTTTTTTGGCTGTTTATTTGAAGTCTAGAAAAACGGACGTGTTCCCTCTCCGCAACTCCCGAGATGGGTCGATGAGGCTCCACTGGGTCCCCACATCACCTGCGGTTATTGTTCTCTAACAATCGAGCTCCTGTAAGCAGGCTCTCTCTAATTGTTCTTCGCCTCGAGCTCTCTCCCGGGCTCAGGCTTTGATAAAGTGAAAAACGAGGCCTGGGCTGTGGCTCATGTGCTTGTTAGCTCTGATGGCAAATGAGATGTTGAGGTATGGGGGTAAAGCATATGTTCATGTGTGTTGTTGTGTGTTTATGAATATGTTTGATGTTACAAGTTGTGAGTTTAGTTAAATAGGTGACAGAAAGTGATGTTTGGAATGGTGTCCAGTGTCTGAAATGGGAAGATTGGTTGAAGCGTAGCTCAGTGGTGAAGATGATGGGCTACAGATTGGACAGGTGTGAGTTCAGTCTGAAGTGATAGGACCAAGCTGCCACTGCTTTGCCCTTGAGTACAGTAAATTGATAGACATCTACAATTTAGCAGCTTTGTGCTGTATACACATTATAGTGGCTAGTTGTGTATATTACAGTTTTCCATAATAAAGTGAACAATGTTTTGTACACATTAGTAACACCACAGTGAATGAGGTTTATGCACAGAATTAGCATTGACATGAGCAATGGGTCTAATAAATAAATAAAATAAATGATGTTTGATCCAGGGAGGCACTGTGGCTTAGTGGTTAGCACGTTCGCCTCACACCTGCAGGGTTGGGGGTTCGATTCCCGCCTCCGCCTTGTATGTGTGGAGTTTGCATGTTCTCCCTGTGCCTCGGGGGTTTCCTCCGGGTACTCCAGTTTCCTCCTCCAAAGACATGCATGGTAGGTTGATTGGCATCTCTGGAAAATTGTCCGTAGTGTGTGTGTGACCCGAGGTAGTTCGGATAAGCAGTAGAAAATGAATGAATGAATGAAAGTTTAGATCCAACATCCAAAATGTACTAAATGGCTTTTTGGTTTGATGCACAAAGTAGAATAAAATATGTTTGGAATTAACTTTTAAAAGTTTCAGTGTCCAAAACAGACAGTCTGAACAACTTTAAGCTTTGCCAGCTAAGATGAAGTAAATGACTTCTAAAATGGTGTTTATATTTCTTAAATTCTTCAAACTAGCAGCCAATATCATTCCCACTACCCCAATCTGTAGCCAAACCCACACCTGCATGGCAACCAAACTCATTATATCCCTCAGCTATGGCATGAGATGCCCCACATCAGCTTGTCACAAAAAAGCGCCGATCTGCGTAGTAAATTCCGCACTACTGGTCCCTGATAAAGGATGTGCTGCCTTGCTTATGACACTAATAACAATACACCCTGCGAAATCTGTACCTTTGGTTACAGTATCTACATTCAGACCTGCTTGAAACCAGGAAACATCCCAATTCCACCCCAAGTCATACTTGACCACTTGCCAAATGCCAGGATCCAAGCGTCCTTTCTACGTCCTTTCAATGGAGTAAAACGTAACATTTGAAAACATGTGAAATTGTGAAGGTCTACTTGGAAACTTGTCAATTAAATTGTCATTTATTTCGTTCCTTTTTAAAAAAAAATAAATAAAAATCCGCATAGAAAGCAAAGAGCCTTTTTGTCATAAAAAGGATATAAGCAGTGGCTTTTGGCTTATTAAAATGATGCAAGTTGTCAGAAATAGAGATGCGGGAGTGTTACATGGTTTTATTAAACACTCATCAAAATGTAGATAAACTCAAAGCTACTTTATGAAACCATCAAAGGAAGGTGAAATATGTGCGGAACATTCATTTATTATTGAGCGTCAAAGACCATAGTAATCATCCGAGTGAATTAAACGAAGCTTTTCACTCCGTTCACATTTATGATTTTTTTTTCTTTTCAGACGATTTATAGTTTTTTTTTGCAGGCTCGTTCTTTCCATTTCGGTGTTTTAGCACTGATTAAGCTGCGGTGGAAATGCTGTGTGCTTGTAGTTAGCAGCTAAAAGCCTTCTTTTCAGAATAATTTATTTTAGCAATGTGATAATTGAATTGAGTTTACTTTCACATCGATTTATTTCCTGTGAACAAACTCTCTTTGAGTATATCGACTCTTAGCGTTAACATGCTAACAACAAACTAGCGTTATGACAAACAGGTAGAACTTACAGTAAACTGAGTCAAATCTGTTAGTTGTTGGTGTAAATATCTAGTGAGAAAGAATATTCGAAGGTGGAGATTTTGAATAGAGGATTCCGGGCTGCTGTTAGTGAGGAAATAGCTTGCTCTGTAAATAAAACAGGTTCTTGGCTGTAAATATTAGCTGGTAGTCTAATTACAGGTGAGGAAAGCTGTGCTAGCGGAGATCCTGTGAGATCAACGCGACACACCGCTGAGGCTAATCATTCTGAGAAATCGGTTTACAAAATATATTGAAAACAAATGTCTTTTTACAGCATTATTGCTTGTTTTTTTTTTTTTGTTTTTGTTTTTTTCTCAAACTCTATAGAGGAATAAAAAAAACAGTTCTGACACAAGGACATCTCATTATTCTGTTCGTTATTCTAATATACTGTAAGGGACATTTTAAAGAGCTGCTCTTCAACTTAAATACAAGGATCAGACATGACATTAAAACCAAACAAACAAACAAATAGATAGATAGATAGATAGATAGATAGATAGATAGATAGATAGATAGATAGATAGATAGATAGATAGATAGATAGACAGACAGACAGACAGACAGACAGACAGACAGACATAAACAAACAAACAAACAAATAAATAAATAAATCTCACCTAAAGAAGCAATGAACACAATTCATCACCCTGTTATTTGCTTTATGTGTTGTAAGGAAAAGTAGATCAGGAGTGGAGCTTCTTTCAAGGCCAGAAAAAGGTTCAAGACTATAGTGAGATGTGTTCCATGGAAATCTTTTGTGAATGACAGTTTTATTATGGACTCTTAGATGAGAAAACATCTGGAAACACTTGTAAACATTTTGGCTGCATGAATAAAACTCATTTTTCACTGCAAGAGCTCTGCACTTGGCTCACTGCAAACATGTACAAAACCAACTAAATCAATATAGATTACAGTGTGAGCTCATTTCCGATGCTCGAGGAGCTGCTGGTGCTTCTGAAAGAAGTACTGCGATCTCTGACTAATCGTATTTTTCAATTATTCTGACACATCATTGAAAAAAAAAAAAAAACATCTGAGTAGTCACTTCTTCTTCTTCTTCTACTGCAAGGCTAGCTCAGAGTATTCCAGCCTGCTGGGATGCTAATTTCTATTTCTTTCGCACTCGTAAAGCAGAGACGAGCAGCGTGGATTCTCTAATCTCCAGGGAAGAAAATAAATTCAACACCTTTCACTAGTGCTTCGGATATTTTTTTTCTTTTCCTGCTTGAGAGGCATTTACTGAAAATCGGAGAAATATTGTCTGAAATAAATAACAGGCTTCTCTGGAGACGGAGCTGACATTCCAGTGCTGGAGACAGAAATGGGTTTGTAATGACTATAACACAACTTCCTGTATATCAATTTTCTCATCCTTTCCTTGGTTCGTGAAGAAGGATCAGGTTATAAATTATTTTTCCTGACTTCCTTGACCTCAGGCTGACCTCCAAAAAAAAAAAAAAAAAACCCACTTTTGAAATTTAAAGAAGTTTATTAATACCTTATTTATAATAACCAAGGTGCCAATATGGTTTATTATTTGGAGAAAAAAACAAATGAAAATAATTAATTAAGGAACACTGAAAAAAACAAACAGATTCTTTAAGATTAGCAAATCATTGAATCAGTGAATTAATATATAAATGATTCAGAATCAAGAAAAAAAAATATGTTAAATCATAAAACAAGCCTCAGTAAATAAAATGTATTAATCTTATTAATTTAATTTATTAATTAATAAATCAAGGGATTTGTGACTCGGGGGAATGAATAGATGGATTAATCAACCGATAAGGTGACATTAAATCAACAAATCAATTCATTAGTGATTTGAAGTCAATGAGTCAATAGTCATTGAGTCATATGGACTAGCAGTCATAATCAAAGGATCTGTAAATTAATATAAGCAACGATTAATAGAACAAATGATAATTAATCAGCTGATTTAATGATATGAATTTAAATCTAAAGTGGTTTATTTTAATATGGTAAATAAAAAGTTATTGGAATGTCAATCGGTCAAAGTATCACTGAATCAAATGATCAAACTGAACGAATCAACAAATAGGTTGATTTGAAATGAATGAAATATTAATGGGCATTAAAGCAAAAGTAATTAAAGCTGTGTAATGAACAAATGACAGTAGAAATGAATCGATTAGAAATAAAAAAAAAACAAGATAAAAATCTTCCTACTGATACTTTTATCCATTTGAGATTACTCACTAAAGTCAGTCAGACAATGTTAAAGTTTTTACATGATGCACACTTTTATTTTTATGATCGATGAGTATTTAAAGAATGATGAATACATCAAACCGAATGTTTGATAAGAAACTTGTAAGCATTTCCTTCAATGCCGCTCAAGGTTGTATTTCTTTTGTGAATCTGACGGCTGAATAAATGGCATCTCAGAGCAGAGACATCATGCAGTTCTCCATCTTTTATTCCACTGGCATTTCAGATAATCCTGGGTATGATTATTATATCACTTTACTGCATCTTTATTCTAACCTAAAAGCTTGGCTAGTCTTTCTTAGACAGTCTTAGTGTTACCATAGTAACAACCATTTACCTTTGACTTTACATGCACTGGAACTCCTTTAAAAAACAAACGAATCTCACTTCACCCATCCATCCATCCATCCATCCATCCATTCATTCATTCATTCATTCATTCATTCATTCATTCATTCATTCGATTAACTGATTTATTGTCTCATTGATCTTGTCAGTGATCTTTGAAATAATATATATTTGCATAGATATTTTAAATTGACTTATTACATGACCAACATTCAATTCAGGGGAACAACTGATTTGACTGTTCCTTTTAGTTCATTTTTCATTGACTCATGAATCATTCAGACTTTGACTAACTGATTCATTGATTTGTTCTTTTCACATTTATCTTTTATGCCATTCAGTAATCTATTAATTTGTTGGTTGATTCATTTGATTCATCGATGCAAGTTTTTAGATATTCACAAACAGACACACACACACACACACACACACACACACACACACACACACACACACACACACACAAGTGCGAGTTTTAATCGCTGAATTGTGGTTGCGGTGAAAGATGCCCCTACCATCAGTGCTTGGACTGAGATTCGTTTCTGCCTGATTTGTAACTTACTTTGGATTAATATTCATCTGCAAAATAAATAAATGTTTCAATAAAAATTTAATGCACTGGCTGCTGTCACTTATATCACTCAGTGTGACTTTGTAACAATGTCAGGGTTAAGCAGGAGTAACAATTTTTGAATGATAAAATTAAAAGTAAAAATTAAAATGATGGCCTTTTTTCTGACACTGGCCAATAGCCAGACCTGCACTACCATTCCCTTGGTCTGATTCCAAATACAGTAAATAACACAATCAGATTGGTTGGCTCAGTCTCGTTTATTTGTCTGTGTGTGTGTGTGTGTGTGTGTGTGTGTGTGTGTGTGTGTGTGTGTGTGTGTGTGTGTGTGTGTGTGTGTGAGAGAGAGAGAGAGAGAGAGAGAGAGAGAGAGAGAGAGAGATATCATACAGTATATGCAACATAATTAATCAGAAAATTGACAAATAAAAAAAAAAAAAAAATGATTTCATGAGTCACTGAATCACCTGAGCACTGAATCAATGAATCAAAGAATCAAAGCACTGATCAAGCTCACTCAGTGGGTAATCAGTTATTTAGGGAACAGAAGTGTTCAGAACTTTTCTGCTTCTGGACGTCAGCGTTTGTCTTTATTTCTCGGAGCGGATTTTTTTATGCTATTCTCAGAGAGCAGGAAAACGACCCGGTGTCTTTATTGAATGGTGTTTGATTTGGAGTGAACGGCTTGGGTGCGGATGCGACCACAGAGAGAATTTTACGAGTAGGAGCATCCCTGTTTCCTCCTTCTCTTCTCTCCACTCTCACCTGTTAGATGTGTCTCCTCTGACGACTGCTGTCTGTGTTTCAAACCTCTTTAAATTTCCAACAGAAGGACCAACACTTTAATGCCAAACTGAGCATGTCATGTCAAGAAAAATAAATAAATAAATAAATAAATAAAAGAAGATGTGAGTAGCGACCCTGAAATCTGGATCAAATGTCATTTGCATAAGAGTCGGGGTGAAGAATCAAATAGCGAAGACTCTTAAAAAAACAGTGCAGAGGTTAAAGAGAATAGGAACATGTACACAGCCTTGTGGGACACCATTGGAAAGATGATCTATGGTTAAAGGCTGTTCCACTAAAAAATAAAAATAAAAAAATAAATAATAAAAATGCTTTTTATATATTGAAAGCATTTATTCAAAATGTGACACACCTGTGTTGTTGTTGAGTATAAATTCAATTAGACATATACATTAATTGACCATATTTATATACAGTAGCAACAAAGCTAAGCCTCAGCGCATAAATATAGATGTCACTATAGAGCACATCCTTGATTCAAATCATAGACAGATACTTAGATGGGATTTGAACCTTTCTTAGCAATCATGTGAAGGAGCAACAGTTTATGTATAAGTTGTGATGGTGGCACAAACACTACTGCACCTAAGCTACACAAAATCACTCTTTAACACATAAATTGCACGGTTCTGGAGAGACACTGGCACTTCTTTCCACAAGCTATCAGACTCCTCAATAACTACACTGAATTGTACCGAGCACAATACACAAACAGGCACACTCAACTGTGTGGACTGCATTGATCTGCACTAAATACACACTCTACCAATATACATAGTTTGTTTGCACTTTTGTTTTTTGGCTCACACTGTTTGCACCAGGTTGCACAGATGCACTTTATGTGGCTAAGACTAACTTTAGTCCTTACCTTTGTGTTGTTCTTTGTACTGTAGCTCTGTCTGTTTTATGTAGCACAATTGTCCTGGAGAATCTCATTTCTCTATGTACTGTCTCAAATGTTTATGGCTGAAATGTCAATAAATGTGACCTGACTTGGCTTGACTTGACTTCAGGACCACGGATAGCTCCACTTAGTGTAGTTAATCAGTAGTGGCTTCTAAAACTTCACCCACTGGAGGTAAACCAGATAGAGAAGGCTAACTCAGTGCAGTGAGAAGTAAGAATTGAATTATTTGGGATGAACTAATGGTGTTTTTTTCCCTCACTCTGTTTAGCCCAGACTCCCCGGATTGAGGATTTGTCGCCTCTCCATCCGCCACCCTAACGCTGCTCTGGGGTTCGACGCACTGATCCAGCACCTCCACTCCCAGCACCAAAGGCACTCCTTGGCACCAGCTCACCTTTCTCATGCTGCACTGCTTTCCCCACCACCACCTTTTGCACTATAAAATAAATAGCACTAATTCTCCACTTCATTCCCACCTCTGTGCCTTGTCTCCATGTCTCTGCATCCCAGCTCGCAACATGAGTCACTACAATGTATATCCCATTTTATATGCGATGCATGTTAAACAAATGTGCATAAATAAATAAATAAATAAATAAATAAATAAATAAATAAATAAATAAATAAATAAATAAATAAATTAGCTATTTTATTTGTGTGCAGGGTTGCCAATATTTTATATAAGTGTGCAATATTTTAATATAAGTGTGCAATTTTGCAATTGTGTGAAAAATCACTGTTTAACAAAAAAAAAAGTACCACTATTTAATTATTTAATTGTTATTAATGCTTCTATTTTATATAAACATTGTATTTTATTCATTTTAGTGCAAGATTAATTTTATATAATTGCTGCCTGTTCTGTGCATGGGTGCCAATCATTTTGACTATAATATAAATGATGTTTTTTTTTTTTAAATATAAATTATGATGGATAGCAGAAGTATGAGTGAAACCCTCAGATCCACACGGTTTGTAGATTTGAGACAATGTCAATTGTTAAAAGCGCTATTCAAATAAATTTGAAACTAAATTAGACTGACCTTTTTTGTTAAGGATTTAAAGGAATTGAAACTATATTAATAAATACACTTTATTACATGCACACAGCTTTTAGCTTTTCGTTCTTTTTCAAATAAATCAAGTGTGAATGAAAAGAAACAGTGTTATTGTTCCTGCCTCCATGGTTCCTGCCTTCATTGTTTCATGCCTTCATGATTCCTGGACTTATGGCTCCCCCTCTATAACATCTGCTTCTATGATTCTAGCCTTAAAGGCCCCTGCTTCCATAATTCCTACCCACATTGATCCTCCTGCCTTTATTGTTAGTCCCTCCACGGGCCCTTCCTTCTTGGCTTCTGCCCTCATTGTTCTTCCCTCTGTAGGTTCTGCCCTCATGATTCCTGCCCACGTGGTTCCTGCCCACATGATTCCTGATATTGTGGTTCCTGCCTTCTCAGTTTTTGCCTCCACTGTTACTCCTTTTATGATTATTGCTTCTATGGTGTCTGTAGTTCCTGCCCTCATAATTTCATTATTCGGGCTTTCTACTTCCTGCCACCATGGTTTCTGCCCTCATGATTCCTCCTTTTATGGTTTCTGCCTTTATTGTTTCTGGTCTTGTTATTCCAGCTTGTGTTCCTGGTTGCACAGTTCCTGTCTCCATGGCTCCTTTCCATGGGGTTGGTGCCTTTATAGTTCCATGATCATTGCTCCCATGGTTCCTGCCATCATAGTTGCTGATTCACTGCCTTTACAATTACTGCAGTCATAATACTGTACTTTCTGCCTTTACAGTTCCTGCCTCAATGATTCCTGCTGCCCTTCTGGTTTTTATACCCATGGTTTCTTTCCTTGTGGTTCATCCATTCATGGTTTCTGCCCTATGTGTCCTGGTTGGATAATTCCAGCTTGCATGGTTCCTGCCTGCACCATTCCTGTTTCCATGGTTCCTGCCTCCATGCTTCCTGCATTATTCATGGTTTCTATTTCCTGTGTTCCATGCATTCCTCTTTTGGTCAATCCAGCATCTACAATGTCGACTCGCCAAAAAGGATTTTCTGGCCTCCGGTTATAAAACAGGATTGGGTGGGAGTTGGCAGGCTTGAGCTAAATCTGTTATCGCTCAGCAAGAGATAAGAACCAAATCTAATCAGAGAGACAGAGCGAGCGAAAGGATACGGAAAGCTTTCGACTATTTCTTTAGCTCGTATTCGAGCCTTAATGTTGATGGTTCGTGTATAAAACTGTTCCGTCATACTCAGTGGCGAATGCCGGAGGTTGAGACGGTGTAGGTGGAAGTGGGTTTCAGAATCAATTTTGTCTGTTTTAAGCGTCAGATTTTGCTTTGGAGAACCGAACAGAGAATAAAAGAAACATGAAATTGACAAGTACACAGAGGAGGAGTTCATACTAAGATCTCAAGAGGAAAAAAAAAAAAACATCAGTATATTCCTGCAGATGAAGAAACCTGCTTAATGTTTAATGCTGAAACCCTGCAGAAGAACAATCGTTAGGAGAGTTTAAACGAAGTCACATGATTAATGCATGCTAATCTGATGCTAAATAATAAAAAAAAATCTGTATGATGTTTTTTTTTTTTAAATAAACATAGTTTGCAGTGTTTAATGTTGCTTTAAACATTTATATAATGTTTTGGTTTTAGCCGCAACCCCTTGAGCGGCAACACAAAGAATAA